>NC_054712.1:944037-959037 GCF_016097555.1 Gigantopelta aegis | reverse complement strand
GTGACAGTACCAGTTAGTAATGGCCGGTGACAGTACCAATTATTAACGGCCGGTGACAGTAACAGTTATTAACGACCGATGACAGTAACAGTTATTAACGGCCGGTGACAGTAACAGTTATTAACGGCCGGTGACAGTAATATAGTAACAGTTAGTAACGGCCGGTGACAGTAACAGTTATTAACGGCCGGTGACAGTAACAGTTATTAACGGCCGGTGACAGTAACAGTTCTTACGTCTGTCAGTCTGGCTTCTTCCAAATGCTCTCACTTCACAAAGTTCCACAGTCGCCGGGTTGTCAAGGACGACGGACAGCGTGACGTATCTTCCATAGGGGTTGCCATAGCAATGGAAGGCGACCGTCCTGGTACCGTTTAACAAATAATAGTTGCTAACCCTCTCTTGAGTACAGTCCTTATATGGAGTTCCACTGATTTCCCTGCTCACTGTTGTCTTGAATTTAATATTCGTCGCTGAAAAACATTTAACGAAGGAAATTTGTTTTATTATTAATGGTAGAAAAATTATTATGAATAACCATTCGCTTCTTAATTAGAATTGGGCAATTCATGGATTTTAAGCATGTAAAAGTGTTTCTGTCCCTTGGCGCGGCCAGGATTGTATATGTTGGTGGGGGGCATCCAGAGGGAGGGGAAGTAACCCACAATGTCTATGAATGGTGTTGTGGGGTGACAAGGAAACATGAGAGAGAGCGAGAGAGAGAGAGAGAGAGAGAGAGAGAGAGAGAGAGAGAGAGAGAGAGAGAGAGAGAGAGAGAGAGAGAGAGAGAGAGAGAGAGAGAGAGAGACTAATTCAATAATGAAAGCATTTATCTACAATATTTATTATTATGTGCTTGGATTATTTATACTATTTTATTAATTAAAATATTATTGAGTTTAATACATCAAATTATTTACTGTATAATATAATAAAGCTTCTTTTTTGTTTTCTTGTTGTTGGTGTTGGTTAACTGTCACAGAAACAATGGCAATGAAAGATGTAGTTGAAATTCACAGAGTTGAAAGAATACAAATCTAAACGAACCATCTTGAGGCACAGATATTGTAACCGTCTTTACTTCATACTGTATCTTCAGGTCGACGACCAACGTGTGCTCAGTCGCTGTAGACGTTTTGATACAGGTGGTGACAGCGTCATCCACCACATCCATAGCGCTCAGTATCATATTTGTTATAACTGGTTTTTCTTTGGCTATGTTCTCCTCATCTGTATAATAATAATAATAATAATAATAATAATAATAATAATTGTAATAACAATAATAATATATACCGAACAACAAGAACAAAAAAACGCAAATATTTTAATGTAATAGTTTCTCGAGATGAAATGAATTCTGAAAATGGGCCTACAATGTCCACAAGACGATGGTAATTTAAATTTTTTATGCTAGATTGAAACTGTCAACTGTCACGACGAAGTTGGCCAACTCGATGGATGCGTTGTAATTTCCCCAAATACGGACTGGTGCGCTTAGATTAACAACTAATCGGTCGTAGGAGTTGTACACGACGAAACTCGAGTTGTAAGAGTGCTCAAACAAGCAACTGGACAGTCTTATGCTAAACTCAGACTTCCAACTGCCAGCACAAAGTTGGCCAACTTTCTGCTCTCACGATTTCTACGACTGTCGAGTTGTTAGTCTGGGCACTCGTATAACTCGATTCTCGTCTTATGACCAACCTATTATTGGTTGTTAATCTGAGCACGTCCATCGTAAGTCGGGAAATTACAACACAGCCGTCGAGTTGGCCACATTTCTAATGGCAGTTGGTAGTCTGCGCCTAGCATACGGAGTCGTGAGAGCATAAAGTTGGCACACTTTGTGCTGGCAGTTGGTAGTCTGCGCCTAGCATACGGAGTAGTGAGAGCAGAAAGTTGGCACACTTTGTGCTGGCAGTTGGTAGTCTGCTCCTAGCATACGGAGTCGTGAGAGCAGAAAGTTGGCACACTTTGTGCTGGCAGTTGGTAGTCTGCGCCTAGCATACGGAGTCGTGAGAGCAGAAAGTTGGCACACTTTGTGCTGGCAGTTGGTAGTCTGCGCCTAGCATACGGAGTCGTGAGAGCAGAAAGTTGGCACACTTTGTGCTGGCAGTTGGTAGTCTGCTCCTAGCATACGGAGTCGTGAGAGCAGAAAGTTGGCAAACTTTGTGTTGGCAGTTGGTAGTCTGCTCCTAGTATACGGAGTCGTGAGAGCAGAAAGTTGGCAATCTTTGTGTTGGCAGTTGGTAGTCTGAGCGTAGTATATCACACCCATATACATTTGTAAACGATGACGCGTTGGTAGATAACATCGTATCCAACATACATCCTGAAATTGATTGTTCTGTGACTGTGAGTGAACCTGAAACTGATTACTGTATGACGCCTAAATTAATTAACTACCGCGCGAGTGCAATTAATACGTTCTAGTTCGAAAACAAACTGGGCTGAGTTCAGCTAGACCAAGCTGAAAAACGTCCGCCAGGCTGGTTTATGCGCTTGACGGTGAACCAAATGGACACTATCGAATAGTACGCGAACGTTAGCGGTCAGCTGGCAGGACTTGGGGCTGGATTTAGAATACTACGTTTATTTAAATACGTATCCAACTCGCTTAGAGACATTTTGAAAATGCATCGTTGTAAGATAAACGGTATTCTAACGGTAACTCATGCATACACAAACACTATTGGGGTTGACATCAGACGAAGTAATGAGATGTGACATGACATCAGACGAAGTAATGAGATGTGACATGACATCACACGAAGTAATGAGATGTGACATGTCATCACACGGAGAAATGAGATGTGACATGACATCACACGAAGTAATAAGATGTGACATGACATCACACGGTGTAATGAGATGTGACATGACATCACACGAAGTAATGAGATGTGACATGACATCAGACGAAGTAATGAGATGTGACATGACATCACACGGAAAAATTAGATGTGACATGACATCACACGAAGTAATGAGATGTGACATGACATCAGACGAAGTAAAGAGATGTGACATGACATCACACGGAGAAATGAGATGTGACATGATATCACACGAAGTAATGAGATGTGACATGACATCAGACTAAGTAATGAGATGTGACATGATATCACACGAAGTAATGAGATGTGACATGACATCACACGAAGTAATTAGATGTGACATGACATCAGACGAAGTAATGAGATGTGACATGACACCACACGGAGAAATGAAATGTGACATGCCATGACAAAACTACAGTAGTCAAATACACTTCCAATTATGATTGAACTTAGTAGCTGCCCCCTCCCACCATTTGTTTCCTACTTACTTTAAGGTAACACACCACCATTTGTGTCCTACTTACTTTAAGGTAACACACCACCATTTGTGTCCTACTTACTTTCAGGTAATACACCACCATTTGTTTCCTACTTACTTTAAGGTAACACACCACCATTTGTGTCCTACTTACTTTAAGGTAATACACCACCATTTGTTTCCTACTTACTTTAAGGTAACACACCACCATTTGTGTCCTACTTACTTTAAGGTAACACACCACCATTTGTGTCCTACTTACTTTAAGGTAACACACCACCATTTGTGTCCTACTTACTTTAAGGTAATACACCACCATTTGTTTCCTACTTACTTTAAGGTAACACACCACCATTTGTGTCCTACTTACTTTAAGGTAACACACCACCATTTGTGTCCTACTTACTTTAAGGTAACACAGCACCATTTGTGTCCTACTTACTTTAAGGTTACACACCACCATTTGTGTCCTACGTATTTTAAGGTTACACACCACCATTTGTGTCCTACTTACTTTAAGGTTACACACCACCATTTGTGTCCTACTTACTTTAAGGTTACACACCACCATTTGTTTCCTACTTACTTTAAGGTAACACACCACCATTTGTGTCCTACTTTCTTTAAGGTAACACACCACCATTTGTGTCCTACTTACTTTAAGGTAACACACCACCATTTGTTTCCTACTTTCTTTAAGGTAACACACCACCATTTGTGTCCTACATACTTTAAGGAAACACACCACCATTTGTTTCCTACTTACTTTAAGGTTACACACCACCATTTGTTTCCTGCTTACTTTAAGGTAACACACCACCATTTGTTTCCTACTTACTTTAAAGTAACACACCACCATTTGTGTCCTACTTTCTTTAAGTTTACACTCCACCATTTGTTTCCTACTTACTTTAAGGAAACACACCACCATTTGTTTCCTACTGACTTTAAAGTAACACACCACCATTTGTTTCCTACTTACTTTAAGGTAACACACCACCATTTGTTTCCTACATACTTTAAGGTAACACACCACCATTTGTGTCCTACTTACTTTAAGGTAACACACCACCATTTGTTTCCTATATACTTTAAGGTAACACACCACCATTTGTTTCCTACTTACTTTAAAGTAACACACCACCATTTGTTTCCTACTTACTTTAAGGTAACACACCACCATTTGTTTCCTGCTTACTTTAAGGTAACACACCACCATTTGTTTCCTACTTACTTTACGGTAACACACACCACCATTTGTGTCCTACTTACTTTAAGGTAACACACCACCATTTGTTTCCTGCTTACTTTAAGGTAACACACCACCATTTGTTTCCTACTTACTTTAAAGTAACACACCACCATTTGTGTCCTACTTTCTTTAAGTTTACACTCCACCATTTGTTTCCTACTTACTTTAAGGAAACACACCACCATTTGTTTCCTACTGACTTTAAAGTAACACACCACCATTTGTTTCCTACTTACTTTAAGGTAACACACCACCATTTGTTTCCTACATACTTTAAGGTAACACACCACCATTTGTGTCCTACTTACTTTAAGGTAACACACCACCATTTGTTTCCTATATACTTTAAGGTAACACACCACCATTTGTTTCCTACTTACTTTAAAGTAACACACCACCATTTGTTTCCTACTTACTTTAAGGTAACACACCACCATTTGTTTCCTGCTTACTTTAAGGTAACACACCACCATTTGTTTCCTACTTACTTTACGGTAACACACACCACCATTTGTGTCCTACTTACTTTAAGGTAACACACCACCATTTGTTTCCTGCTTACTTTAAGGTAACACACCACCATTTGTTTCCTACTTACTTTACGGTAACACACACCACCATTTGCTTCCTACTTACTTTAAGGTAACACACCACATTTAGTCATGTCGTTATTAGTTGTTGTCCGGTTTAGGAAATAGTTGCTTATTAAAAACAATTACTACAAGATTCTGATATCTGAAATCTTTCTTTGATGATCACAAGTGGATTGACCTCTGTAGTATTTAAATAACCCATTGGTTTGAAGTAACTTGTTACATGTAGTACTAACTGATAACAACTGTGCAAGTGGTATGGTGCCACTTGTATGACAGCAACACGAGGCAGTGGTCTGGCATGAGGGCGGCTAACTCAAACATTTCGTGGTCAACCTATGTTGATTTTGTTTACACGGTACTTGGCAGTTGAGAGCACTCCCTGCTCCATTTTTAAGAGTTTTGGAACACACATGTCTTTTAAAATTATAAAATTAGAAATATATCTGAAGATTTAGTTGTGTATATTATTGGCACATTTACCAGTGTATTAAATGGTGTCTTGAATTTTTAGAGATTTACCTCAGTCGGTTGAGTGCTCGCCGTGTTTTTCTCATTCCAACTAATGCACCACAACTGTGGTACGTGCTTTCCTGTCTGTGGTAAAGTGCAAATAAAATTTCCCTTGCTGCTAATAGAAAAATGTAGAGGGTTTCCTCTAATGACTACGTGTCCAATAGGCGGTTATTAATAAAGCAATGCGCTCTAGTGGTGTCGTTAAGCAGAACAAACTTTAACTTTAAGGAACTTAGCTAGCCCGAGTACTCCGCCGTTCGAGAGCTAGAGGGACATGTGAACGGTTACGATCGTCCTCTCAGTCATATATAACTCGCAATCATAACCGTCCGCATGTCCGTCTAGCTCGCTCAGTCATAGATAACTCGCAATCATAACCGCCCACATGTCCGTCTAGCTCGCTCAGTCAGAGATAACTCGCAATCATAACCGTCCACATGTTCGTCTAGCACTCTCAGTCAGAGATAACTCGCAATCATAACCGTCCACATGTCCCTCTAGCTATCTCAGTCATAGATAACTCGCAATCATAACCGTCCACATGTCCGTCTAGCACTCTCAGTCAGAGATAACTCACAATCATAACCGTCCGCATGTCCGTCTAGCACTCTCAGTCATAGATAACTCGCAATCATAACCGTCCGCATGTCCGTCTAGCACTCTCAGTCAGAGATAACTCGCAATCATAACCGTCCACATGTCCGTTTAGCACTCTCAGTCAGAGATAACTCGCAATAATAACCGTCCGCATGTCCGTCTAGCACTCTCAGTCAGAGATAACTCGCAATCATAACCGTCCACATGTCCGTCTAGCTCTCTCAGTCATATATAACTCGCAATCATAACCGTCCACATGTCCGTCTAGCTCTCTCAGTCATATATAACTCGCAATCATAACCGTCCACATGTCCGTCTAGCTCTCTCAGTCAGAGATAACTCGCAATCATAACTCTCAGTCAGAGATAACTCGCAATCATAACCGTCCGCATGTCCGTCTAGCACTCTCAGTCATAGATAACTCGCAATCATAACCGTCCGCATGTCCGTCTAGCACTCTCAGTCAGAGATAACTCGCAATCATAACCGTCCACATGTTCGTCTAGCTCTCTCAGTCATAGATAACTCGCAATCATAACCGTCCACATGTCCGTCTAGCTCTCTCAGTCATAGATAACTCGCAATCATAACCGTCCACATGTTCGTCTAGCTCTCTCAGTCATAGATAACTCGCAATCATAACCGTCCACATGTCCGTCTAGGTCGCTCAGTCAGAGATAACTCGCAATCATAACCGTCCACATGTCCGTCTAGCTATCTCAGTCAGAGATAACTCGCCATCATAACCGTCCACCTGTCCGTCTAGCTCTCTCAGTCAGAGATAACTCGCAATCATAACCGTCCACATGTCCGTCTAGCTCTCTCAGTCAGTCAGAGTTAACTCGCAATCATAACCGTCCACATGTTCGTCTAGCTCTCTCAGTCATAGATAACTCGTAATCATAACCGTCCACATGTCCGTCTAGGTCGCTCAGTCAGAGATAACTCGCAATCATAACCGTCCACATGTCCGTCTAGCTATCTCAGTCAGAGATAACTCGCCATCATAACCGTCCACCTGTCCGTCTAGCTCTCTCAGTCAGAGATAACTCGCAATCATAACCGTCCACATGTCCGTCTAGCTCTCTCAGTCAGTCAGAGTTAACTCGCAATCATAACCGTCCACATGTTCGTCTAGCTCTCTCAGTCATAGATAACTCGTAATCATAACCGTCCACATGTCCGTCTAGGTCGCTCAGTCAGAGATAACTCGCAATCATAACCGTCCACATGTCCGTCTAGCTATCTCAGTCAGAGATAACTCGCAATCATAACCGTCCACATGTTCGTCTATCTCTCTCAGTCAGAGATAACTCGCAATCATAACCGTCCACATGTCTGTCTAGCACTCTGTCACCGTACTCTGGCTAGGACGTTGCGTGGTCTGGACCTCGCGGGCTCTGTGTCTACATTTTCCATTGACACCTGTATAAATATAACACTGGAAAAAACGTGTTTTAGCCAATGGATTTTATATTTTTATATTGGGGTGGGGGAGGAGGGTGGTGGGCAACCTATATTGGGGGGGGGGGGGCCAACACACACTATGTATGTATGTGTATGTATTCATGATGTTATAAATAAAACATATTTTTTTTAAAATAAAGTTTGATGGGGTTATGGCCTCCGTGAACCCATCCGCCACCCACACCCCCACCGCTCGATTTTAGCCTCAGCAAAACCCTGCGCCTACGCCGCTGAGTTGTATACAGAGAATATTAACTTACTTCGACATATACTTTTGAACACCCACTTGCTGTTGGAGGCGCCGCGACTGCACCACCCTGTGTATTTGTCGCCGTGGTAGTAGAAGCCGTCGTCTTGCTCACACTGCTGGGCGGCGGCGGCGCCGAAAGACGTGTCGTTGTAGACGTAACGTTTGCCGGGAACCACTGGCGGCCGGTCACAGCCAGCTGTAACATAACGTGTGGTACAGCTTATTGTTAATACTGACGGAAAGAAATGAGGCAACACATAAATAGTCACACTAGACTGAAGTGAATTTCGACACTCCGGACTACCGCTAATCTCGAGCCCTGATTGAAGCCTGTCTCTTTGTGAAAGGGCCGGTGTAAACGGAATGCAAGTCCGTAGAAACAGTTGTCTGCCCGGACTTAATCTCCTAGGAATGCATGTCCTAGGTCTAATATGCCTAGGAATGCAAGTCCTGGGACTTATGTTCCTTAGGAATACTGGTCTGACTGCCAGGATACCAAGTCCGGGCCGGACTTACATTCCTGGACAATCAAAATTTAAGCCCGGTGGTACACATAAAAATTAAATTATAAATGTAAACAAAACGAAAAGCAGTTTCCTTTCTGGTTTATTTAATTAACTTACGATACTGGCGCCTCTCTTTATTTAAATATTTTCTATTTATTGCAGTATTTTCCATTTATATAATTTGCAAGAGTTGGTACACATTTTACTGACCTTATTAAATGAGCAGAACCAAGGCCTGTATTCATTGCGTGTTGTTCAAACTAATAAATGTTTAAACATTTAAATGTAACTCGAAACGATTTTCCATAATTCGAAGCATGTATTAGTACTCGCAAATAAGTATAACTTGCCCATATGATATACCAACGCAATTATCTGTTAGACATGATATACTGGTATTTGATAAGAATAATAATAATAATAATAATAATAATAATAATATTAATAATAATTCAACTATAAAAATGCGATATTTGCGTTATATAAATTATCTTGTTATTATATAATTTTAAGTTTGTGCCTTGTTGTCATTAATGTTGCAGGTGCGAGTACATAGGGTGTGGGGTAAGGTGGCGTGGTCTAAACACCCCTCTTCAAAGCAGATTTTTACTTGCCAGTCTAGACCTCGCCCTTACTGAACATGTGCATGCTTTGTCAATTTTGCTCATTTTCAAAAATTAATGTGGTCTAACATATGGCATATCAGACTCTGGGCTCTAGGATATCTTAGTCCCATCCAACCATACCATCGATACAAAAATATGTTAAATGGTTTTTATTACGGTTTATTAATTAATAGACATTTCAATGACAAGAGTGGGTTTTAGCAGCTCAATGGGCCACTACACCGACGAAAACAAAACAGTAACCCCTGAACAATTATCATACTGACAATAATATGCACACACAATTTACAAAGATATTTTTAAACAGACTAACTACTCATGACACTTTTACACCTGACAGTTTTGGTCACAGTAGGTTTTCAGGCTTCCTTTTTAGGAGAAGGGCTGCGGGGGGGGGGGGGGGGGGGGGGGGGGCTGATTTTTATTGCCCGAATGAAACGAAAATGTCCGAATCTGGAACACAACGTATATTTATATTCACATTACTACCAAGACGCTATATAGGATTCCAAACAAATCAGTCTGCATTTTTACATGGATTACAACTAATATTGTGAGTAGAATGATGGAAAAACATGGTGAATATTTCAGGCCAGCTCATTTTGCCCTATCGTGTCCATTGCCCCCCTCCCCAGCACTTGGGGGAGTACCCCCTCCCCCGACCCAGTCTCGAACGCTTATGATGTTCCTAAACGGACAAATATAATAATAGAGAGACCCTTTCCCCAACTCGTCTTTTATGCTTATGATGGTGAAAACTGCCATAAGGCGGTCAGTGGTAATTAATTTCAAGTGTTTTTATGCTTATGATGGTGAAAACTGCCATAAGGCAGTCAGTGGTAATTAATGTCAAGTGTTTTTATGCTATTTGTAGTTGTTCATTGATAAACGGCAATTGTTCGTGCTTATCATTACTGTTATTGTTATATTGTAGTAACTGGTCATATAGATAGTATTAGTTATTAGTACTAATTACTAGAACTAACTTCAGTGTTCCAAGTTTTATTTCAGGGATTTTAAGGTATCATAAGCAAAATATCGGAAATAAATTCCAGAGGACTAGGAATACTAGGATTGAAAGTCCTGTGGACTAGAAGTACCAGGAATAAAAGTCCCATGGATTTACATTCCTCGGAATGCACGTCCCACAGACTTAAATTCCTAGGAATGCAAGTCCCACAGACTAGGATTCCGAGGAATGGAATTACGATCGGACAAAGATTAAGAAAATCACAATTAATCGGATTGTCACTTACCGTCAAAATATAAACTTATAAAACATATTATTAAAAATTATGTATATAGTAATTGTTTTTTGCTGTTCTCCAAAAGTTAAAGGGACATTCCTGAGTTTGCTGCATTGTAAGATGTTTCCGACTAATAAAAAAAATCTACGATTAAACTTACATATTAAATATATTGCTTTGTTTAGAATATCAGTTTCTGTATATTCAATGTGTTTCTGGTCGTCTTAATATTTGTTAGAAGCCCAAACTGAAATTATTTTTTTTAGGAAATAAAATGAAATTTAACCTAGTACAAATATTAGAACGATCAGAAACACGTTTAATATACAGCCACTAATAATTTATGCAGAAAAATATATTTGATGTGTAACTACAATCGTTACAAATGCTGTTAGTCGATAACATCTGAAACATTGCAGCAAACTCAGGAATCTCCCTTTAAGGTTTTTTTTAGTTACCAGTTTTCATTTACATATGTATATGTTTTTAAAACAATTTTGGGCTACATATTGTTGTTGTTTTATATATATATATATATATATATATATATATATATATATACATTTTCTTCGTGTTGGATACATGAACATATATCCTACTTTATATCTGTAGTTGCATTATATACTTTTGAAAATAGCAAGATATTCGTCTTACTTCAATATGCTAACAAAAATCTAAGACGATTACAAAAATTCAGTCATGTGTCTGATTTACAAGTCTATGACGTAAACAAAAAAATTAAGTTGATACTCTAACTTAAAAATAACTTTTTTTTGACAGAGATTTGAACCTACAATAATCTTAAAGGGACATTCCTGAGTTTGCTGCATTGTAAGATGTTTTCTACTAATAAAATATTTCTACGATTGAACTTACATATTAAATCTATTTTCTTGTTTAGAAATATCAGTGTCTGTATGCATATTCAATATGTTTTTGGTCGTCTTAGTAGTTGTATGAAGCCCAAACTAGATTTTGTCTTCAAATATTTTCGTACGTTGTATGAAATTTACCCTAGTACAGATATTACAACGATCATAATAGTTGGAGCCCCGTCTCTGTGTTAGTTGATAACATCTTAAAAATTGCAGGGGAGGACGTGGCCTAGTTGGAGCCCCTGTCTCTGTGTTGGAGAGGGAGAGGGACGTGGCCTAGTTGGAGCCCCGTCTCTGTGTGAGAGGGGCGGGACGTGGCCTAGTTGGAGCCCTGTCTCTGTGTGAGAGGGGCGGGACGTGGCCTAGTTGGAGCCCTGTCTCTGTGTGAGAGGGGCGGTACGTGGCCTAGTTGGAGCCCTGTCTCTGTGTGAGAGGGGCGGGACGTGGCCTAGTTGGAGCCCCGTCTCTGTGTGAGAGGGCGGGACGTGGCCTAGTTGGAGCCCCGTCTCTGTGTGAGAGGGTTGGAGCGGTGTGACGTGGCCTAGTTGGAGCCCCGTCTCTGTGTGAGAGGGCGGGACGTGGCCTAGTTGGAGCCCCGTCTCTGTGTGAGAGGGGCGGGACGTGGCCTAGTTGGAGCCCCGTCTCTGTGTGAGAGGGCGGGACGTGGCCTAGTTGGAGCCCCGTCTCTGTGTGAGAGGGCGGGACGTGGCCTAGTTGGAGCCCCGTCTCTGTGTGAGAGGGGCGGGACGTGGCCTAGTTGGACGTGGCCTAGTTGGAGCCCCGTCTCTGTGTTAGAGGGCGGGACGTGGCCTAGTTGGAGCCCCGTCTCTGTGTGAGAGGGCGGGACGTGGCCTAGTTGGAGCCCCGTCTCTGTGTTAGAGGGCGGGACGTGGCCTAGTTGGAGCCCCGTCTCTGTGTGAGAGGGCGGGACGTGGCCTAGTTGGAGCCCCGTCTCTGTGTGAGAGGGGCGGGACGTGGCCTAGTTGGAGCCCCGTCTCTGTGTGAGAGGGTGGGACGTGGCCTAGTTGGAGCCCCGTCTCTGTGTGAGAGGGTGGGACGTGGCCGTTGGAGCCCCGTAGTTGGAGCCCCGTCTCTGTGTGTGAGAGGGCGGGCCTACGTGGCCTAGTTGGAGCCCCGTCTCTGTGTGAGAGGGGCGGGACGTGGCCTAGTTGGAGCCCCGTCTCTGTGTGAGAGGGGCGGGCCTAGTTGGAGCCCCGTCTCTGTTGGAGCCCCTAGTCTCTGTGTGTGAGAGGGGCGGGACGTGGCCTAGTTGGAGCCCCGTCTCTGTGTGAGAGGGGCGGGACGTGGCCTAGTTGGAGCCCCGTCTCTGTGTGAGAGGGGCGGGACGTGGCCTAGTTGGAGCCCCGTCTCTGTGTGAGAGGGGGGACGGGCCTAGTGGAGCCCCGTCTCTGGCCGGGACGTGGCCTAGTTGGAGCCCCGTCTCTGTGTGAGGGGCGGGACGTTGGAGCCCCGTCTCTGGACGTGGCCTAGTTGGAGCCCCGTCTCTGTGTGAGAGGGCGGGACGTGGCCTAGTTGGAGCCCCGTCTCTGTGTGAGAGGGGCGGGACGTGGCCTAGTTGGAGCCCCGTCTCTGTGTGAGAGGGGCGGTACGTGGCCTAGTTGGAGCCCCGTCTCTGTGTGAGAGGGGCGGGACGTGGCCTAGTTGGAGCCCCGTCTCTGTGTGAGAGGGGGCGGACGTGGCCTAGTTGGAGCCCCGTCTCTGTGTGAGAGGGCGGGACGTGGCCTAGTTGGAGCCCCGTCTCTGTGTGAGAGGGTGGGACGTGGCCTAGTTGGAGCCCCGTCTCTGTGTGAGAGGGGCGGGACGTGGCCTAGTTGGAGCCCCGTCTCTGTGTGAGAGGGGCGGGACGTGGCCTAGTTGGAGCCCCGTCTCTGTGTGAGAGGGGCGGGACGTGGCCTAGTTGGAGCCCTGTCTCTGTGTGAGAGGGGCGGGACGTGGCCTAGTTGGAGCCCTGTCTCTGTGTGAGAGGGGCGGGACGTGGCCTAGTTGGAGCCCTGTCTCTGTGTGAGAGGGCGGGACGTGGCCTAGTTGGAGCCCTGTCTCTGTGTGAGAGGGGCGGGACGTGGCCTAGTTGGAGCCCTGTCTCTGTGTGAGAGGGGCGGGACGTGGCCTAGTTGGAGCCCCGTCTCTGTGTGAGAGGGGCGGGACGTGGCCTAGTTGGAGCCCCGTCTCTGTGTGAGAGGGCGGGACGTGGCCTAGTTGGAGCCCCGTCTCTGTGTGAGAGGGCGGGACGTGGCCTAGTTGGAGCCCCGTCTCTGTGTGAGAGGGCGGGACGTGGCTAGTTGGAGCCCCGTCTCTGTGTTAGAGGGCGGGACGTGGCCTAGTTGGAGCCCCGTCTCTGTGTGAGAGAGGCGGGACGTGGCCTAGTTGGAGCCCCGTCTCTGTGTGAGAGGGCGGGACGTGGCCTAGTTGGAGCCCCGTCTCTGTGTGAGAGGGCGGGACGTGGCCTAGTTGGAGCCCCGTCTCTGTGTGAGAGGGGCGGGACGTGGCCTAGTTGGAGCCCCGTCTCTGTGTGAGAGGGGCGGGACGTGGCCTAGTTGGAGCCCCGTCTCTGTGTGAGAGGGCGGGACGTGGCCTAGTTGGAGCCCCGTCTCTGTGTGAGAGGGGCGGGACGTGGCCTAGTTGGAGCCCCGTCTCTGTGTGAGAGGGCGGGACGTGGCCTAGTTGGAGCCCCGTCTCTGTGTGAGAGGGGCGGGACGTGGCCTAGTTGGAGCCCTGTCTCTGTGTGAGAGGGGCGGGACGTGGCCTAGTTGGAGCCCCGTCTCTGTGTGAGAGGGGCGGGACGTGGCCTAGTTGGAGCCCCGTCTCTGTGTGAGAGGGCGGGACGTGGCCTAGTTGGAGCCCCGTCTCTGTGTGAGAGGGCGGGACGTGGCCTAGTTGGAGCCCCGTCTCTGTGTGAGAGGGCGGGACGTGGCCTAGTTGGAGCCCCGTCTCTGTGTGAGAGGGCGGGACGTGGCCTAGTTGGAGCCCCGTCTCTGTGTGAGAGGGCGGGACGTGGCCTAGTTGGAGCCCCGTCTCTGTGTGAGAGGGCGGGACGTGGCCTAGTTGGAGCCCCGTCTCTGTGTGAGAGGGCGGGACGTGGCCTAGTTGGAGCCCCGTCTCTGTGTGAGAGGGCGGGACGTGGCCTAGTTGGAGCCCCGTCTCTGTGTGAGAGGGGCGGGACGTGGCCTAGTTGGAGCCCCGTCTCTGTGTGAGAGGGGCGGGACGTGGCCTAGTTGGAGCCCCGTCTCTGTGTGAGAGGGTGGGACGTGGCCTAGTTGGAGCCCCGTCTCTGTGTGAGAGGGGCGGGACGTGGCCTAGTTGGAGCCCTGTCTCTGTGTGAGAGGGGCGGGACGTGGCCTAGTTGGAGCCCTGTCTCTGTGTGAGAGGGGCGGGACGTGGCCTAGTTGGAGCCCTGTCTCTGTGTGAGAGGGGTGGGACGGGCTACGTGGGCCTAGTTGGAGCCCTGTCTCTGTGTGAGAGGGGTGGGACGTGGCCTAGTTGGAGCCCCGTCTCTGTGTGAGAGGGGCGGGACGTGGCCTAGTTGGAGCCCTGTCTCTGTGTGAGAGGGGCGGGACGTGGCCTAGTTGGAGCCCCGTCTCTGTGTGAGAGGGCGGGACGTGGCCTAGTTGGAGCCCCGTCTCTGTGTTAGAGGGCGGGACGTGGCCTAGTTGGAGCCCTGTCTCTGTGTGAGAGGGGTGGGACGTGGCTAGTTGGAGCCCCGTCTCTGTGTGAGAGGGGCGGGACGTGGCC
>NC_054712.1:893344-943837 GCF_016097555.1 Gigantopelta aegis | reverse complement strand
TAACATTTTATAGTCAGTTATATTATTTATGTTACCATGGCAACAGCTGCAAATTTCAATATACCATATTTTCATTAATAATTATGAAAACTTTAATTAAAAACTAATATTTTTCTTTTAATTTAAGTCTATGCTGTGATTTATTAACCATACTGCTTGATGTAAAGAAAAAATTAAGTTGACAACCACGTTTTTTCTGAAAAATAGGGTCAGATGCGCATTCGGCTATCAACACATTTTTGTAAATTATGAACATAATTTCCAACATTAACTATTATACATTTCTGGTAATATTATTAAAATCAGTTGACATTTCAGCATGAAATTACACACATATATACTAAGAATATCCACATACGTAAGGCTAACATTTTATAGTCAGTTATATTATTTATGTTACCATGGCAACACCTGCAAATTTCAATATACCATATTTTCATTAATAATTATGAAAACTTTAATTAAAAACTAATATTTTTCTTTTAATTTAAGTCTATGCTGTGATTTATTAACCATACTGCTTGATGTAAAGAAAAAATTAAGTTGACAACCACGTTTTTTCTGAAAAATAGGGTCAGATGCGCATTCGGCTATCAACACATTTTTGTAAATTATGAACATAATTTTCCAACATTAACTATTATACATTTCTGGTAATATTATTAAAATCAGTTGACATTTCAGCATGAAATTACACACATATATACTAAGAATATCCACCTACGTAAGGCTAACATTTTATAGTCAGTTATATTATTTATGTTACCATGGCAACACCTGCAAATTTCAATATACCATATTTTCATTAATAATTATGAAAACTTTAATTAAAAACTAATATTTTTCTTTTAATTTAAGTCTATGCTGTGATTTATTAACCATACTGCTTGATGTAAAGACAAAATTAAGTTGACAACTGCGTTTTTTCTGAAAAATAGGGTCAGATGCGCATTCGGCTGTCAACACATTTTTGTAAATTATGAACATAATTTCCAACATTAACTATTATACATTTCTGGTAATATTATTAAAATCAGTTGACATTTCAGCATGAAATTACACACATATATACTAAGAATATCCACATACGTAAGGCTAACATTTTATAGTCAGTTATATTATTTATGTTACCATGGCAACACCTGCAAATTTCAATATACCATATTTTTATTAATAATTATGAAAACTTTAATTAAAAATTAATATTTTTCTTTTAATTTAAGTCTATGGTGTGATCTATTAACCATACTACTCGATTTAGAATAAGAATTAAGTAGACAGCCAATTTTATTTTTGAATAATAGGGTCAAATGCACATACTAGCAGCAACGCATTTTTGTAACTTGTGGACTATTTATTGACATTTTTTTACTTTGTTTTTGACAAAAATGTCAACAATTAATTTAGAAAACGATTTTTAAATGAAAACAATGCAAAGTGACGTCATTGTGATGACGCTTGACGTGTATACACGTCAACGGCACGATAAGGGTTAAAACTTAGCAACTATTTGTTTTTCACTTTATTCTACTTCTCTTTTAATCTAGGTTGTGTTTTATTGTTGTTGGGGGAGGGGGGGGGGGGTTATTGTTTTTGTTTTATTTTTGTTTTGTTTTTTTGTTTTGTTTTTTTGGGGGGTGGGTGTGTTTTTTGTGTGTTTTTTTTTAGCATGTTTTTTGTTGTTGTTTTTTCAACATGTAATCATATTGTATCATAACTGATTACTTTTAGGGGATAACCATGTTGTTTTGGACTATTTGGAGGGGATAACCATGTTGTATTGGACTATTTGAGTACGTTCATTCTGCTTTTACAGTCGCAAATTGACTTTTACCGGCGACGCGACTGTAAAATCAGTTTGAACGTCCGCAAAGGGTCAAATACAACATAGTTATCCCCATTCTAATTCAATAAATGCATTTTCTCTTTAAAGATCGTTTAAAGGCAGCGTTAACAAAAAACTGTTCTTGGGTGGGAGATGAGCTGGTCGGGTAGGGAGATGAAACATGCAAGGTGATGGATCTGACATCAGTTTGTGGTAATAATAACCAATAAATACACTAAAACATTCTCTCTCACTGCCCACTAACACCTCTAACAATTACTAAAGCCTGTACTATTAGTAGACGGAACAAACAGCAGGGACGACCAGGGCCCACATCCTCTCTCACTGCCCACTAACGCCTCTAACAATTACTAAAGCCTGTACTACTAGTAGACGGAACAAATAGCAGGGACGACCAGGGCCCACATCCTCTCTCACTGCCCACTAACGCCTCTAACAATGACTAAAGCCTGTACTACTAGTAGACGGAACAAACAGCAGGGACGACCAGGACCCACATACTCTCTCACTGCCCACTAACGCCTCTAACAATTACTAAAGCCTGTACTACTAGTAGACGGAACAAACAGCAGGGACGACCAGGGCCCACATACTCTCTTACCACCCACTAACACCTCTAACAATTACTAAAGCCTGTACTACTAGCAGACACAACAAACAGCAGGGACGACCAGGGCCCACATCCTCTCTCACCACCCACTAACACCTCTAACAATTACTAAAGCCTGTACTACTAGTAGACGGAACAAACAGCAGGGACGACCAGGACCCACATCCTCTCTCACTGCCCACTAACACCTCTAACAATTACTAAAGTCTGTACTACTAGTAGACGGAACAAACAGCAAGGACGACCAGGGCCCACATACTCTCTCACTGCCCATTAACACCTCTAACAATTACTAAAGCCTGTACTACTAGTAGACGGAACAAACAGCAGGGACGACCAGGGCCCACATACTCTCTCACTGCCCATTAACACCTCTAACAATTACTAAAGCCTGTACTACTAGTAGACGGAACAAACAGCAAGGACGACCAGGGCCCACATACTCTCTCACTGCCCACTAACACCTCTAACAATTACTAAAGCCTGTACTACTAGTAGACGGAACAAACAGCAGGGACGACCAGGGCCCACATACTCTCTCACTGCCCACTAACACCTCTAACAATTACTAAAGCCTGTACTACTAGTAGACGGAACAAACAGCAGGGACGACCAGGGCCCACATACTCTCTCACTGCCCACTAACACCTCTAACAATTACTAAAGCCTGTACTACTAGTAGACGGAACAAACAGCAAGGACGACCAGGGCCCACATACTCTCTCACTGCCCACTAACACCTCTAACAATTACTAAAGCCTGTACTACTAGTAGACGGAACAAACAGCAGGGACGACCAGGGCCCACATACTCTCTCACTGCCCACTAACACCTCTAACAATTACTAAAGCCTGTACTACTAGTAGACGGAACAAACAGCAGGGACGACCAGGGCCCACATACTCTCTCACTGCCCACTAACACCTCTAACAATTACTAAAGCCTGTACTACTAGTAGACGGAACAAACAGCAGAGACGACCAGGGCCCACATACTCTCTCACTGCCCACTAACACCTCTAACAATTACTAAAGCCTGTACTACTAGTAGACGGAACAAACAGCAGGGACGACCAGGGCCCACATACTCTCTCACTGCCCACTAACACGTCTAACAATTACTAAAGCCTGTACTACTAGTAGACGGAACAAACAGCAAGGACGACCAGGGCCCACATCCTCTCTCACTGCCCACTAACACCTCTAACAATTACTAAAGCCTGTACTACTAATAGACGGAACAAACAGCAGGGACGACCAGGGCCCACATACTCTCTCACTGCCCACTAACACCTCTAACAATTACTAAAGTCTGTACTACTAGTAGACGGAACAAACAGCAGGGACGACCAGGGCCCACATACTCTCTCACTGCCCACTAACGCCTCTAACAATTACTAAAGCCTGTACTACTAGTAGACACAACAAACAGCAGGGACGACCAGGGCCCACATCCTCTCTCACCACCCACTAACACCTCTAACAATTACTAAAGCTTGTACTACTAGTAGACACAACAAACAGCAGGGACGACCAGGGCCCACATCCTCTCTCACTGCCCACTAACACCTATAACAATTACTAAAGCCTGTACTACTAGTAGACACAACAAACAGCAGGGACGACCAGGGCCCACATCCTCTCTCACCACCCACTAACACCTCTAACAATTACTAAAGCTTGTACTACTAGTAGACACAACAAACAGCAGGGACGACCAGGGCCCACATCCTCTCTCACTGCCCACTAACACCTCTAACAATTACTAAAGCCTGTACTACTAGTAGACACAAGAAACAGCAGGGACGACCAGGGCCCACATACTCTCTCACTGCCCACTAACACCTGTAACAATTACTAAAGCCTGTACTACTAGTAGACGGAACAAACAGCTGGGACGGCCGGGGCCCACATACTCTCTCACTGCCCACTAACGCCTCTAACAATTACTAAAGTCTGTACTACTAGTAGACAGAACAAACAGCAGGGACGACCGGGGCCCATATCCTCTCTCACTGCCCACTAACGCCTCTAACAATTACTAAAGCCTGTAGTACTAGTAGACAGAACAAATAGCAGGGACGACCAGGGCCCACATCCTCTCTCACTGCCCACTAACACCTCTAACAATTACTAAAGCCTGTACTACTAATAAACGGAACAAACAGCAGGGACGACCAGGGCCCACATACTCTCTCACTGCCCACTAACGCCTCTAACAATTACTAAAGCCTGTACTACTAGTAGACGGAACAAACAGCAGGGACGACCAGGGCCCACATACTCTCTCACTGCCCAATAACACCTCTAACAATTACTAAAGCCTGTACTACTAATAAACGGAACAAACAGCAGGGACGACCAGGGCCCACATACTCTCTCAATGCCCACTAACACCTGTAACAATTACTAAAGCCTGT
This sequence comes from Gigantopelta aegis, assembly GCF_016097555.1. NCBI lineage: Eukaryota > Metazoa > Mollusca > Gastropoda > Neomphalida > Peltospiridae > Gigantopelta > Gigantopelta aegis. The sequence continues at coordinate 938,962 of NC_054712.1, read as the reverse complement.
ATTACTAGTAGACACAACAAACAGCAGGGACGACCAGGGCCCACATCCTCTCTCACCACCCACTAACACCTCTAACAATTACTAAAGCTTGTACTACTAGTAGACGGAACAAACAGCAGGGACGACCAGGGCCCACATCCTCTCTCACTGCCCACTAACACCTCTAACAATTACTAAAGTCTGTACTACTAGTAGACGGAACAAACAGCAGGGACGACCGGGACCCACATCCTCTCACACTGCCCACTAACGCCTCTAACAATTACTAAAGCCTGTACTACTAGTAGACGGAACAGACATCGGGGACGAACAGGGCCCACATCCTCTCTCACTGCCCACTAACACCACTAACAATTACTAAAGCCTGTACTACTAGTAGACACAACACACAGCAGGGACGACCAGGGCCCACATCCTCTCTCACCACCCACTAACACCTCTAACAATTAGTAAAGCTTGTACTACTAGTAGACACAACAAACAGCAGGGACGACCAGGGCCCACATCCTCTCTCACTGCCCACTAACACCTCTAACAATTACTAAAGCCTGTACTACTAGTAGACACAACAAACAGCAGGGACGACCAGGGCCCACATACTCTCTCACTGCCCACTAACACCTGTAACAATTACTAAAGCCTGTACTACTAGTAGACGGAACAAACAGCTGGGACGGCCGGGGCCCACATACTCTCTCACTGCCCACTAACGCCTCTAACAATTACTAAAGTCTGTACTACTAGTAGACAGAACAAACAGCAGGGACGACCGGGGCCCATATCCTCTCTCACTGCCCACTAACGCCTCTAACAATTACTAAAGCCTGTAGTACTAGTAGACAGAACAAATAGCAGGGACGACCAGGGCCCACATCCTCTCTCACTGCCCACTAACACCTCTAACAATTACTAAAGCCTGTACTACTAATAAACGGAACAAACAGCAGGGACGACCAGGGCCCACATACTCTCTCACTGCCCACTAACGCCTCTAACAATTACTAAAGCCTGTACTACTAGTAGACGGAACAAACAGCAGGGACGACCAGGGCCCACATACTCTCTCACTGCCCACTAAGACCTCTAACAATTACTAAAGCCTGTACTACTAATAAACGGAACAAACAGCAGGGACGACCAGGGCCCACATACTCTCTCAATGCCCACTAACACCTGTAACAATTACTAAAGCCTGTATTACTAGTAGACACAACAAACAGCAGGGACGACCAGGGCCCACATCCTCTCTCACCACCCACTAACACCTCTAACAATTACTAAAGCTTGTACTACTAGTAGACGGAACAAACAGCAGGGACGACCAGGGCCCACATCCTCTCTCACTGCCCACTAACACCTCTAACAATTACTAAAGTCTGTACTACTAGTAGACGGAACAAACAGCAGGGACGACCGGGACCCACATCCTCTCACACTGCCCACTAACGCCTCTAACAATTACTAAAGCCTGTACTACTAGTAGACGGAACAGACATCGGGGACGAACAGTGCCCACATCCTCTCTCACTGCCCACTAACACCACTAACAATTACTAAAGCCTGTACTACTAATAAACGGAACAAACAGCAGGGACGACCAGGGCCCACATACTCTCTCACTGCCCACTAACACCTCTAACAATTACTAAAGCCTGTACTACTAGTAGACGGAACAAACAGCAGGGACGACCAGGGCCCACATACTCTCTCACTGCCCACTAACACCTCTAACAATTACTAAAGCCTGTACTACTAGTAGACGGAACAAACAGCAGGGACGACCAGGGCCCACATACTCTCTCACTGCCCACTAACACCTCTAACAATTACTAAAGCCTGTACTACTAGTAGACGGAACAAACAGCAGGGACGACCAGGGCCCACATCCTCTCTCACTGCCCACTAACACCTCTAACAATTACTAAAGCCTGTACTACTAGTAGACGGAACAAACAGCAGGGACGACCAGGGCCCACATACTCTTCATACTTTGATCTACTTTCCTATGTTAAATACACTCAGCAATATAACAGTATACTTGAGTACTAAATATGTAACTCAGTTTTATTTACTTACCTATGTAACCAGGTGTTTATCTAGCTTTTCAACTAATTGTATATTTTCAGTTTAATTATTCAGGATAAAAGTTATTATTGAACGAAACATATACATTGTGTTCAGTATATCATATTATTAACTTATCAATTGTTTACAGGAACCCCTTAAGTTATTAACTTAATTAGTCTTATTGATAATCCAAAGTAGTCATATTATTATAGTGGAAACTAATCACCCAACACCTGCAGAATCTACCCCTACTCCTCAATTAGATGTTGAAGCTTGTTTTGGAAGCAATGTGGAAACTACGGTGGACACATCTCCCATTGATAGGTCAGTTCTTTCAGAAGACCAAGTTCATGATATTAATTTGGAGCCTGTCGAGTTACTGGAGGAACGTCCTAAGATAACTCGGAGACTACCTGACCGATATGGTCAGTGGGTTTGTACTCAGCTGGTTTCCAGTGAAGAAGTTTTTGTGTAACTTTGAGCAGTTATGTAAGTGGTATATATTTTTGCATTGTTTAAAAAAAAAGCTCTTTGCAGTTGGGAGTCTTAATAGCTGTCATGCGAGTTGCACAATACAGTTTCCTGTAGCAAAATGGGATGCAGTTAGAATCTACATGGTGTATAGTTGCAATTACTATATAACAAGAGTGTATAGTCTTCAGACTTATATTTGACTCATGTCGGCAGTTATCGCTTAAGAAGATATCGCTTGAGATAACTTCAGTAGTTTTCCCTATTTTTTATGATGGATATATTCTTGTTTTTAGGTTTGATGGAACGGAACGAATAAACAACTTGTAACAATGTGAATCCACCAGGCGTTGTTTTATTTCTGGACAACCATCCCGAGGTTACACCTATCTTAAATACACATATCAATATAATACTATATTTGAGTAGTAATTATGCAATACACGATTTTATATACTTACCTGTGTTAAATACACACAACAATATAACAGTGTATTTGAGTACTAAATATACAACTCACAACTGTAAATACTTACCTATGTTAAATACACACAATATTAAATAATATTTGAATACTAAATATATAACTCGTTTTATCTGCTTTATCTATGTTAAAGACACGTAGCAATATAACAATATATTTGAGTACTAAATAATTAACTAGTTTTATCTACTTACCTATGTTAAATACACATAACAATATAACGGTATATTTGAGTACTAAAATTAATATGTAACTCAATAGTTTGATCTAATTACCTATGTTAAATATACACAACAATATAACGGTATATTTGAGTACTAAAATTAATATGTAACTCAATAGTTTGATCTAATTACCTATGTTAAATACACACAACAATATAACAGTATATTTGAGTACTAAATATGTAACTCAGTTTTATCTACTTACCCATCTTAAATACATATAACAATATAACTGTATATTTGAGTACTGAAAATAATATGTAACTCAAGAGTTTGATGTACTTACCTATATTAAATACACACAAGAATATAACACCGCAGTATACCGGAAATCGGATTCTCGATGCCATGTCTGTCTTTTAAAAAATAAGTCCATTCGTTCCACTGCAGCCTGCCCTGAAAGACTGGGTAGAATTGATACACCACAATAAAACTGATATCGATTGTTTTACTGATAATAATAATATTCATATTAGTTCGTATGCCATATCAAACGTTATGCGAAGTAAGCTTGTGCATTATTTAATCAAATATTGATAATATGACTGTAGGATAATTTCTCAACGGTTGGTACATATATAAAGTTCTTTATGCCGCCTTTGACGTCCATGCATTATGGAATTGTGTGATTGTGAAATGCGATTTTCCCATTTGTCAAATCGTGGCAGTGATTGTACACCTACTTCGATTAGGTCAAATGACCCGTGACATTGTTTTACGGATATATGGTGGTTTTTTTACTTTTAGTTTATTGCTTGTTTGCAGTTGAATTTGTTGTTTGTTTTGTTGTTGCTTTGTTTCGTTGGGTTTCTTCTTTTATTTTTGTTTATGTTTGTTTTCGGAGTGTTAGTATTGTTGTTTGTGGTGTGTATGTGCGTGTGTATGTGTGTGCGTGTGTGTGTAGGGGGGGGGGGGGTTCTGGGGTTGGGGGGTTTTTTGTCGGTGGACATCACGTGCTCAGAGCGTACATGTAGGAAGGGGTCGCTAGTATAGCACGTAGATTCCATCAAGACATATTCTGAATCGTCGTGTAAAAATGAGGTTTCTTTAAGAATTTTATAGATAAACGTAAATTATGTTAAATGCATCTTCAATTCCTAACTGTATCTATCTAGTTACTTTTCGTAATGTGTAAACACCACCATGGGGAGGTCTGGAGATAGTGATGAAACGTACACAATGCGTACATGGGTGGAGGAAGGTGTAAACATCACATATTTTAAGCGTACGTACTTAATAGATGACAACAACAAATTAATCCGGTAAAATAATTTCAATAAACAACAGTGTGACCCAATCCAATACTTCCTGACAGTCACATTGACAAGTATTATTAATATTAATAACAAGTTTTTCATTCACAGCAATTTCCTTCTTTTTCTTTTTTTTTCGTTTTTTTTTTTTTTTGGTCCCCCCCCCCCCCCTCCCTGTTTGGTGTAGGAGGATGGGACGGGCTATAGTTCCGTACATGCGAGTGTGTTTGGTGTAGGAGGATGGGACGGGCTATAGTTCCGTACATGCGAGTGTGTTTGGTGTAGGAGGATGGGACGGGCTATAGTTCCGTACATGCGAGTGTGTTTGGTGTAGGAGGATGGGACGGGCTATAGTTCCGTACATGCGAGTGTGTTTGGTGTAGGAGGATGGGACGGGCTATAGTTCCGTACATGCGAGTGTGTTTGGTGTAGGAGGATGGGACGGGCTATAGTTCCGTACATGCGAGTGTGTTTGGTGTAGGAGGATGGGACGGGCTATAGTTCCGTACATGCGAGTGTGTTTGGTGTAGGAGGATGGGACGGGCTATAGTTCCGTACATGCGAGTGTGTTTGGTGTAGGAGGATGGGACGGGCTATAGTTCCGTACATGCGAGTGTGTTTGGTGTAGGAGGATGGGACGGGCTATAGTTCCGTACATGCGAGTGTGTTTGGTGTAGGAGGATGGGACGGGCTATAGTTCCGTACATGCGAGTGTGTTTGGTGTAGGAGGATGGGACGGGCTATAGTTCCGTACATGCGAGAGGGAGAGAGAGAGATGGGGGTGGGGGGGAGTACGTGTTTGTTGGATTGTTAATCAGGTTAGTTGAAGTCAGAGAGAGTGGGGAATCGAAGTACTGGAGGGTCACCCATTAAGAGAGAGAGAGAGAGAGAGAGAGAGAGAGAGAGAGAGAGAGAGAGAGAGAGAGAGTGTGTGTGTGTGTGTGTGTGTGTGTCTGTCTGTGTGTGTCTGTCTGCCTGTCTCTCTGTCTCTGTATCTCTCTCTCTCTCTCTCTCGCTGTGTGTTTGTGTGTGTGTCTGTCTGTCTGTGTGTGTGGCTGTATATCTGTATATCTGTCTCTGTCTCTCTGTGTGTGTGTGTGTGTGTGTCTGCCTGTCTGTCTGTGTGTGTGTGTATGTGTCTGTTTGTGTATGTGTGTCTATCTGTGTGTTTGTGTGTCTGTCTGTCTGTCTGTCTGTCTCTCTCTCTCTCTCTCTCTCTCTCTCTCTCTCTCTCTCTCTCTCTCTCTCTCTCTCTCTCTCTCTCTCTCTCTCTCTCTCTCTCTCTCTCTCTGTGTGTGTGTATGTGTGTATCTCTCGCTGTGTGTGTGTGTATCTGTGTGTGTGTGTGTGTGTCTCTCTCTCTCTCTCTCTCTCTCTCTCTCTCTCTCTCTCTCTCTCTCTCTCTCTCTCTGTGTGTGTGTGTGTGAGTGTGTGTGTGTCTCTCTCTCTGTGTGTGTGCGTGCATGTGTGTGTGTGTGTGCGTGTGTGTGTGTGTATGTGTGTCTATGTGTGTGTGCGTGTGTATGTGCTGCTTGCGATCCGTCAATCCATGTATATCGAGTGATGAAAAGCCTGTCTCCGTGTTCATAGAACGTGATGTTAACTCGTTATGAGAACTCGTTATGAGAACTCGAACTCGTTATGAGAACTCGTTATGAGAACTCGAACTCGTTATGAGAACTCGTTATGTCCGCACTCTGTAAAAGATTATGGTATTCACTATTTCAGTTGTAATTAATAAATGTATGTTTTTAAGACGAACATGACTATAATAGGAGAGATGGAAAACTGTACGACATAAGGGGAAACAAAGTTACAATCTGTTCTCATTTTTCTATTTTTATTTTAAACGTTAAAACCTATTATTGTCTTTTTCGTGGGGCGGGACATAGCCCAGTGGTAAAGCGTTCGCTTGATGAGTGGTCGGTTTGGGATCGATCCCCATTTGTGGGCGCATTGGGCTATTTCTCGTCCCCACCAGTGCACCACGACTGGTATATCAAAGGCCGTGGTGTGCACTATCCTGTCTGTGGGATGGTGCATATAAAAAATCCCTTGCTACTAATCGAAAAATGTAACGGCTTTCCTTTCTAAGACTACATGTAAAAATTACAAACTTTTTGACATCCAATAGCCGATGATTTATAAATCAATAGTGATGTCGTTAAAACAAATAAAACCTTTCTAGACCCTTTTTTTATTTGTTTTAAACCATTTTTGTTTGCGACATAACACGTTGAGATTGTCTGCACTCGATATATCGAATAGCACCAGTGGCTGTCGTCCGCCACACAGAAACCCACACACACCAGTCTCCATTTCAACATCGGCACAACACAGAATAATAGCGCCTCAAGAGAGTGTCCAATATTTATTCCAATACAAACAGGTTTTCAAAGAACAATATTTAGTATTCGAAGGCTGCGTTCTACAGCACTATTATTGAAGATAAATAATTCATGAAAGAATACACATGTGTTTGCTCTTACTATATATCTAAGTAATCTGAAGCATGTCTTCCTCGTGTTTCTAATATCTCGAAATGGAGTTTACATTGCGTTAAAGGCACAGATCGTAGTTTTCAAACACTGAGACGTATTTGTCACTGTTAAAGACGTTTTTGATCATTTAAATAACAAGTACTTATACTTACATTTTATTATTTAGAATATTCATTTTCTGGCCATCCAGGTAGTTGTAATACCCTAAAATGCATGTTTTATAATTGTAAAGACGCACGTTCGTCTCAGAAGTAATGGTTATCGAGACAAGCTCTAATTATTTTTAGACGATATTTCCCGTTTAAACATCATGTATTTTAGCTTCTTTCTCTTAAAACTTTATCCAAACGTGTTGCAGGTTTGTATATTAACTAAACTGAGTATCCATTCGGTAGGGCTGAAAGTAAGGACTGCGAGTGTATCTGAAGGGTCCAAGGCAATATCCTACGACGTCCACTGTTGATATATTTGTCGATTATCTGCTGTAACTATATTTAGAGTATGTACCTTTTAACTGCAAAATACTCCAGTAATATAACACGGTATAAGCGTATTTAAAATGATTTTAAGAGGAACCACAATACCAGCTATGTATATTTCAGTGACGTTACGTCAAAATAGATCATACTTGCGAACGTTCAACATGTAATAGTCAAACACCTCGAGTTAATTACTTTATTACATACCTATTCAATCTTACTATAGTGATAAAGACCTTTTGAAACCGTGTAATAAATGTATTCTGTATCGCACATATGTGCGATTTGGCCCGGAACGTTTAAATGGGGAATTCCCTTTTTCTTCTTACTGCAGTTAGCGCCTTTTATTTACTGACGTCATATATGAAATACAAATGACATGACATGGTATTTGAAACATTACACAAGGCTGCTAAAAAGTATGATTCTTAACGTTAAGTAAATCCATAAAAGAAGTTTTGATAATAGAATTAGTGTTTTTACGATGTTAAATTAATAAACATTTTTGTAAACATAAAAGAAGGTATGTAATAAATACAGAACTTCACATACGTTGTTTTCGCTTCCTATTCATTACACTCGTTTGTTTCGCAAAAGAACATACCACTCGACCGCTATGCAATCTCATGGTATATATTTTTGCGCAAAATAAATTCGTGCAATAAATAGGAAGCGAAAACAACGTATGCGAAGTTCTGTATATGTACCACTATATTATAACAACACACATTATTCCCTTGAATGGGAATAACCTATGATGTCAGACTTTTGGTATTTTGAGATAATTGAATTTTAAAATTTACAACTTGTAATAATTCAATCGTGGAATATTTATACCTAAGCAAGTATGATGTACCAACACACAGTAATGTCTTACCATAACTACAGGTTTTAGTCCATTGTCTATCTCATGGTCCATTCCTTGACGTGGTGAGGTAGCTTGCATGTCTCAATGACTCGGAGAGCTGTGCCAGCTGGAGCATCAGCTCCTGGTAGGGTCACCCAAGCTGGAATTGTCAAAGGGTAGAGACTAGACTAATATGGACTGGACATACAGAGGGCGTGAGTCAAGAAAGACAACTGTCTAGGAGAAGCAAACTCCAAAATCAAAACTGGGCTGGAGAGGCTCAGAATCCTAGTAAGGAAACTTTCCTAGGAGAAGGAAAACTCGAAACTCAAACCAAGTCCACTGAAGTCAAAGTACAGAAGCTATGCATAAGCATTAGCGTGGAAACTGAAAGAAAATGTCTGTACATGCACCAAGGTCTATGATCATCATGATTTCATTGTGGCATTGTGACAGTGACATGTTATCTACAAGACTGACACTGTGTTCGGACGTCTCACGTTATTTCAATGTATTTTATGTTTTTGATAATATCACGTCTACAAGACTGCACTTTATTTTCGCTTCATTATTTACTCGTTCTATTTATTGACGAAATAATCACAGGGTTTACACCGTGTACGACTAAGACGCTGCGCGCTCGGGACCATCGACTGTCAATCAAAGCATGGAACGTGTGCAAATAATCAGGCGTACCACTCGTACGTTTATGCGGTAAGTTTGACTTAAATAACCAGGCGTACCACTCGTACGTTTATGCGGTAAGTTTGACTTAAATAACCAGGCGTACCACTCGTACGTTTATGCGGTAAGTTTGACTTAAATAAGCAATATGCTCTAGTGGTGTCGTAACTTACGAACAACAACAACAACACAACTTTATTTGAACTCCGATTACATACAACGATACATGAGCAAATAGCTCTTATTGCATGTACAATATACATTATCACAGCCCCACTTAATAAATCAATAAATCAATAGATAAATAAATAAATAAATACACAACTCGATTAGCTTGGGGATTTAAATGTTTTTAAAACACAGTCAATAAATTTACAGATATTACTTAGTAACTCAATATTCGTACTACAAAACAGCTCACGCCATTTAACAATATTTGAAGAAATACTTTGGTATATACATGCATCTTGCTTTATTGAGAAAAATTCCATTTAAACAAATAGTGATATTCATCACCAACGACATCTTGATCATATTTAGGTTCATCTCTAGGACTATTCTCCCACCTTCCCACTTCGGTTGGTAGCTTGTGGTTAGTAGTACGAATGTGTATGAAATATAATGACAGACGGACAGATTCTTTATATTTGTCTCACTTTGTGTACAGATTAAAAATATAGTTCTACCTTAATATGATAATGTAAACTACCGAGTATGTTTGATAACAGTCAGACACTGTGGTTTTTTGTTTGTTTGTTTTTGCTTTTTTGTTTTTTGTTTTTTGTTGGGGGGTTTTCGCTAGAGATTAAACAATAATTTTGTTTACTTCGATACAGATACTGCAGTTCCAACCCAGAGAACAAACTGTTTTTGTAAGGCTCTAACCGGTAACATTGGAATTGCCGAGTGAAAATTAACAAAGTTGATCACATAGATTCCATGAATACAAATAATGTTCTTTTGTTCAGTTAATCAGTTTTATTTCTCGATTGTTCATAAAATATATAGTATCTTAACCCCTCGTGAATGACAAACGGGAATAAAACCGATAAATAAAACAGGAGAGACTAGCCAATGCAAACCAATATTGAAAAGGAAAACGATATCAATATATTGACACGATTTGTGGCGGCAGATCTATGTGATTTTGTCAACTTGTGTCCTCTATACCTAAGGAAAAACAGATCGATGTGATTTTGTCAACTTGTGTCCTCCATACCTAATGAAAAACATGTTTTTAAAAAGCTTTGTTTTGTTTAAATTCACCACAAGAGCACGTTGATTAATTAGTCACTGGCTACTGAATATCAACATTTCATTATTCTGAATCGAAGGAAATGGTGAAGTTTGTTTTTGTTTAACGACACCAGTAGAGCACATTGATTTATTAATCGTCGGTTAATGTCGTCATTTGTGGAGGGGATGGGGTAGGGGTGGAGGGGTGGGGTGTAGGATTGTGGAGGTTTTTTACTCCATCCACCGTGTCGTCATTTGTAGAGGGGATGGGGTAGGGATGGAGGGGTGGGGTGCAGGGTTGTGGGTTTTTTTTTACTCCATCCACCGTGTCGTCATTTGTGGAGGGTAGGGGTGGAGGGGTGGGGTGTAGGATTGTGGAGGTTTTTTACTCCATCCACCGTGTCGTCATTTGTGGAGGGGATGGGGTAGGGGTGGAGGGGTGGGGTGTAGGATTGTGGAGGTGTTTACTCCATCCACCGTATCGTCATTTGTGGAGGGGACGGGGTAGGGGTGGAGGGGTGGGGTGTAGGATTGTGGAGGTTTTTTTACTCCATCCACCGTTTCGTCATTTGTGGAGGGGATGGGGTAGGGGTGGAGGGTTGGGGTGTAGGATTGTGGAGGTTTTTACTCCATCCACCGTATCGTCATTTGTGGAGGGGATGGGGTAGGGGTGGAGGGGTGGGGTGTAGGATTGTGGAGGTTTTTTTTACTCTATCCACCGTGTCGTCATTTGTGGAGGGGATGGGGTAGGGGTGGAGGGGTGGGGTGTAGGATTGTGGAGGTTTTTACTCCATCCACCGTATCGTCATTTGTGGAGGGGAATGGGGTAGGGGTGGAGGGGTGGGGTGTAGGATTGTGGAGGTTTTTTACTCCATCCACCGTGTCGTCATTTGTGGAGGGGATGGGGTAGGGGTGGAGGGGTGGGGTGTAGGATTGTGGAGGTTTTTACTCCATCCACCGTATCGTCATTTGTGGAGGGGACGGGGTAGGGGTGGAGGGGTGGGGGTGTAGGATTGTGGAGGTTTTTTTACTCCATCCACCGTGTCGTCATTTGTGGAGGGGATGGGGTAGGGGTGGAGGGGTGGGGTGTAGGATTGTGGAGGTTTTTACTCCATCCACCGTATCGTCATTTGTGGAGGGGATGGGGTAGGGGTGGAGGGGTGGGGTGTAGGATTGTGGAGGTTTTTTTTACTCTATCCACCGTGTCGTCATTTGTGGAGGGGATGGGGTAGGGGTGGAGGGTGGGGTGTAGGATTGTGGAGGTTTTTTACTCCATCCACCGTCTCGTCATTTGTGGAGGGGATGGGGTAGGGGTGGAGGGGTGGGGTGTAGGATTGTGGAGGGTTTTTTTACTCCATCCACCGTGTTGTCATTTGTGGAGGGGATGGGGTAGGGTGGAGGGGTGGGGTGTAGGATTGTGGAGGTTTTTTACTCCATCAACCGTGTCGTCATTTGTGGAGGGGATGGGGTAGGGGTGGAGGGGTGGGGGTGTAGGATTGTGGAGGTGTTTTACTCCATCCACCGTGTCGTCATTTGTGGATGGGATAGGGTAGGGGTGGAGGGGTGGGGTGTAGGATTGTGGATGTTTTTTACTCCATCCACCGTGTCGTCATTTGTGGAGGGGATGGGGTAGGGGTGGAGGGGTGGGGTGTAGGATTGTGGATGTTTTTTACTCCATCCACCGTGTCGTCATTTGTGGAGGGTAGGGGTGGAGGGTTGGGTGTAGGATTGTGGATGTTTTTTACTCCATCCACCGTCTCGTAATTTGTGGAGGGGATGGGGTAGGGGTGGAGGGGAGGGGGGTAGGATTGTGGAGGTGTTTACTCCATCCACCGTATCGTCATTTGTGGAGGGGATGGGGTAGGGATGGAGGGGTGGGGTGTAGGATTGTGGAGGTTTTTTACTCCATCCACCGTATCGTCATTTGTGGATGGGATAGGGTAGGGGTGGAGGGGTGGGGTGTAGGATTGTGGAGGTTTTTTACTCCATCCACCGTGTCGTCATTTGTGGAGGGGATGGGGTAGGGGTGGAGGGGTGGGGTGTAGGATTGTGGAGGTTTTTTACTCCATCCACCGTGTCGTCATTTGTGGAGGGGATGGGGTAGGGGTGGAGGGGTGGGGTGTAGGATTGTGGAGGTTTGTTTACTCCATCCACCGTCGTCATTTGTGGAGGGGATGGGGTAGGGGTGGAGGGGTGGGTGTAGGATTGTGGAGGTTCTTTACTCCATCCACCGTCTCGTCATTTGTGGAGGGGATGGGGTAGGGGTGGAGGGGGGTGGAGGGGAGGGGGGTAGGATTGTGGAGGTTTTTTACTCCATCCACCGTCTCGTCATTTGTAGAGGGGATGGGGTAGGGTGTAGGATTGTGGAGGTTTTTTACTCCATCCACCGTATCGTCATTTTTGGAGGGGATAGGGTAGGGGTGGAGGGGTGGTGTGTAGGATTGTGGAGGTTTTTTACTCCATCCACCGTGTCGTCATTTGTGGAGGGGATGGGGTAGGGGTGGAGGGGTGGGGTGTAGTATTGTGGAGGTTTTTTACTCCATCCACCGTGTCGTCATTTGTGGAGGGGATGGGGTAGGGGTGGAGGGGTGGGGTGTAGGATTGTGGAGGTTTTTTACTCCATCCACCGTGTCGTCATTTGTGGAGGGGATGGGGTAGGGGTGGAGGGGTGGGGTGTAGGATTGTGGAGGTTTTTTACTCCATCCACCGTATCGTCATTTCTGGAGGGATGGGGTAGGGGTGGAGGGGTGGGGTGTAGGATTGTGGAGGTTTTTTTACTCCATCCACCGTGTCGTCGTTTGTGGAGGGGATGGGGCAGGGGTGGAGGGGTGGGGTGTAGGATTGTGGAGGTTTTTTACTCCATCTACCGTGTCGTCATTTGTGGAGGGGATGGGGTAGGGGTGGAGGGGTGGGGTGTAGGATTGTGGAGGTTTTTTACTCCATCCACCGTGTCGTCATTTGTGGAGGGGATGGGGTAGGGGTGGAGGGGTGGGGTGTAGGATTGTGGAGGTTTTTTACTCCATCCACCGTGTCGTCATTTGTGGAGGGGATGGGGTAGGGGTGGAGGGGTGGGGTGTAGGATTGTGGAGGTTTTTTTACTCCATCCACCGTATCGTCATTTCTGGAGGGGATGGGGTAGGGGTGGAGGGGTGGGGTGTAGGATTGTGGAGGTTTTTACTCCATCCACCGTGTCGTCGTTTGTGGAGGGGATGGGGCAGGGGTGGAGGGGTGGGGTGTAGGATTGTGGAGGTTTTTTACTCCATCCACCGTATCGTCATTTGTGGAGGGGATGGGGTAGGGGTGGAGGGGTGGGGTGTAGGATTGTGGAGGTTTTTTACTCCATCCACCGTATCGTCATTTGTGGAGGGGATGGGGTAGGGGTGGAGGGGTGGGGTGTAGGATTGTGTAGGTGGATTGGGGGGGGGGGGGACGTAGCCCAGTGCGCTCGCCTGGTGCGGGGTCGGTTCAAAATGTATCCTCTTGGGTACTCATAGGGCTATACATCAAAAGCCGTGGTATTTGGTATGCTGTCTGTGGGATGGTGAAGATAAAAAATCCCTTATTGCTATTCAAAATGTGTAACCATTTCCCGGTGACAGCGGGCTTCCTTTCTCATCATCTGTGTGCTCCTTAACCACATATCCGACGAGATATAACCGCTAATTAAACAATGTGTTGAATGCGTCAAAAAAAAAAAAAATCCTTTCTTTCCATTTGTGGAATCACGGCGTCATATAAGTGTTGTGCGTCACGTTATACACCACCCAGCCTTCTGTGTATTCTAGAGACAGGAGCGAGGAACCTAACTGATTTATCTCTCATGTATTATGGTATTTGTGGAATCACGGCGTCATATAAGTGTTGTGCGTCACGTTATACACCACCCAGCCTCCTGTGTATTCTAGAGACAGGAGCGAGGAACCTAACTGATTTATCTCTCATGTATTATGGTATTTGCGCGGGGATACTCGCCCTTACCGATCCCCGTCGGTTGTCCCAATGAACTATTTCTCGTTCAAGTTAGTGCACCACGACTGGTATATCAAAGGCCGTGGTATGTGCTCTCCTGTCTGTGGGGTGGTGCATATAAAAAATACTTTGCTATTAATGAAAACAACGTAGCGGATTTCCTCCCTAAGACTATATGTCTAAATTACCAAATGTTTGACATCCAGTAGCCGATGATTAATAAATAAATGTGCTCTTGTGGTGTCGTTAAACAAAACAAACTTTTTTAGACGCCTTTCCTGAAATATGCTCCTTTAACGATGCTTACCATGACGCTTCGTTAGATCAGACATCAGTTACTTCCATTTATCGACTTGACTGTTGGATGAGCCCCAGGTTTCAGGATCGACTCGCATTCGGTGAACCGAATTATTTTTCAGATTCTGATAGTGATTCACGGGAGCACACAGTCACAAACATATACAAACGTCCTTTTTTGTTGGGGAAGGGAGAGGGGCGGTTTGTTTTTGTTATTGTTGTTTTATTAGTTTTGTTTCTTAGTGGGTTTTTTTTTTTTATCTCCAAACCAGTCCCACGCCTGGTGCATCAAATACCGTGGTATGTACTGCGTTACCTATGGAAACGTGCATATAGAATATCCCTTGCTGCTTTATGTGGCCGTAGCGGGTTTCCTCTCGTTCTGTTTCTCGACCAAGTCTCAAAATAACCATGTTAGACAACAAGCAGCACTAGTTTAAATTGCGGGGAGGAATTTAACTCACTTGCAGGATCGAACTACCTAGGTGGATCCATTGAACTGATTCGTTTCTATCTTGTTCCAACCAGTGCACCACAACTGGTTATATGTAATGGTATGTGCTTTCCGGTCTGTGGGAAGATGCATATAAAAGATCCTTTGCTGCATTATAAAAAATGTAGTGGGTTTCTTCTGATTAGCCGATGATTAATTAATCAATGTTCTCTAGTGGTGTCGTTAAACAAAAACAAACTTTAACGTTTAGTTCAAAATGTGTTCAGAAAAGAAAACAGACACTCACCCACCACAAAAGAACCCCAAAACACAAACAAACCTAAAAAAACAACAAAGCACCCCCCGAAAAAAAAAAAAAAATAATAATAATAATAAAATGAAAATAATAATAATTAAAAAAAAAAAATAATAATAATAATAAAATGAAAATAAAAATTAAAAAATTCCATTCTGACTTATGCCGAGATGTGAGCAGACATATAATTCGACGTGTTAATGATTTTGTCTTTCAGATCAACAGTCCTGTAATGGGGATATGAAATCAATACGACAGAATCGACAGGACATATATTCAAAGAGAATACTACATGGGTGGCCGTTAGAATACCATTCATCTTATGAATTGTTTAATAAACATATCTAACGAGCGAAAGGAGCTAGGTTTTGAAAAGAGTTGTAAGACAAGTTGCATCTAACGGACAGGGATGTAGTACCCTAGTTGTTACATATGCTGAAAAAAGACGATTACAAAATATTAATAAACGTCTTTTCCAGCTAAAACGTATTCACGGCGTTTGCTCTTATACGTCACAGAACAATCGGTTACAGAACTATCAGTTTGAGATTAATTAGTACGTCACAGACCTGTCAGTTTCAGGTTAATTAGTACGTCACAGACCTGTCAGTTTCAGGTTAATTAGTACGTTACACAGCTATCAGTTTCAGGTTAATTAGTACGTCACACAGCTATCAGTTTGAGGTTAATTAGTACGTCACAGACCTGTCACTTTGAGGTTAATTAGTACGTCAAAGACCTGTCAGTTTGAGGTTAATTAGTACGTGACAGAGCTATCAATTTAAGGTTAATTAGTACGTCACACAGCTATCAGTTTGAGGTTAATTAGTACGTCACACAGCTATCAGTTTCAGATTCATTAGTACGTCACAGACCTGTCAGTTTCAGGTTAATTAGTATGTCAATGACCTGTCAGTTTTAGGTTAATTAGTACGTCACACAGCTATCAGTTTCAGATTCATTTGTACGTCACAGAGCTATCAGTTTCAGGTTCATTAGTACGCCACAGAGCTATCAGTTTCAGGTTAATTAGTACGTCACACAGCTATCAGTTTGAGGTTAATTAGTACGTCACAGAGCTATCAGTTTAAGGTTAATTAGTACGTCACACAGCTATCAGTTTCAGGTTAATTAGTACGTCACACAGCTATCAGTTTCAGATTCATTAGTACGTCACAGACCTGTCAGTTTCAGGTTAATTAGTATGTCAAAGACCTGTCAGTTTCAGGTTAATTAGTACGTCACACAGCTATCAGTTTCAGGTTAATTAGTACGTCACAGACCTGTCAGTTTCAGGTTCATTAGTACGTCACAGAACTATCAGTTTCAGGTTCATTAGTACGTCACAGATATATCAGTTTGATGTTAATTAATACGTCTCATAGCTATCAGTTTCAGGTTAATTTGTACGTCACGGAGCTATCAGTGTCAGATTCATTAGTACGTCACAGAGCTATCAGTTTGAGGTTAATTAGTACGTCACAGAGCTATGTTTAAGGTTCATTAGTACGCCACATAGCTATCAGTTTTAGGTCCGTTAATACGCCACAGAGCTATAATTTTCAGGTTCATTAGTACGCCACAGAGCTATCAATTTCAGGTTTATTAGTACGCCACAGAGCTATCAATTTGAGGTTAATTAGTACGTCACAAAACTATCAGTTTCAGGTTAATCAGTACGCCACATATCTATCAGTTTCAGGTTAATTAGTACGTCACAGAGCTATCAGTTTCAGGTTAATTAGTACTTCACGATCTATCAGTTTCAGGTTAATTAGTACGCCATAGAGCTATCAATTTGAGGTTAATTAGTACGTCACAAAACTATCAGTTTCAGGTTAATCAGTACGCCACATATCTATCAGTTTCAGGTTAATTAGTACGTCACAGAGCTATCAGTTTCAGGTTAATTAGTACTTCACGATCTATCAGTTTCAGGTTAATTAGTACGTCACAGAGCTATCAGTGTCAGATTCATTTCAGGGCCTGAAATGTAGCTAATGAAAATAGTTTGTCTGTACTGTTTCTGCCAGTTTCCTTTCCTATACTGATATGCTAATTAGCCAGTAGCATGAGGCGACCGTGAAGCGTTCAGCTTCAAAGTATTTTCGGGTTTACATTCAATTAAGATCCAAGCACGCTGTCGTGAACACACACCTGGACTCATTTATTTGTTTATCCAGGACGGGAGATACCTGCTATCGATATAATAGTCGGTGGTGGTCTTGTGCTAGTTTCAGACTACCAACTGTCACGACGGAGTTGGCCAACTTTCTGATCTCACGACTTCTACGACTGTCGAGTTGCTAGTCTGAGCGCTCTTACAACTCGATTCTCGTCGTATACAGCTACTATGACCGATCAGTTGTTAATCTGAGCGCACCCGTCGTAAGTTGGGATTGAGGGGAATTACAAGACCAATGTCGAGGTCGTGACTTGGGATTGAGGGGAATTACAAGACCAATGTCGAGGTCGTGACTTGGGAGTGAGGGGAATTACAAGACCAATGTCGATGTCGTAAGTTGGGATTGAGGGGAATTACAAGACCAATGTCGAGGTCGTAAGTTGGGATTGAGGGGAATTACAAGACCAATGTCGAGGTCGTAAGTTGGGATTGAGGGGAATTACAAGACCAATGTCGAGGTCGTAAGTTGGGAGTGAGGGGAATTACAAGACCAATGTCGAGGTCGTAAGTTGGGATTGAGGGGAATTACAAGACCAATGTCGAGGTCGTAAGTTGGGATTGAGGGGAATTACAAGACCAATGTCGAGGTCGTGACTTGGGAGTGAGGGGAATTACAAGACCAATGTCGAGGTCGTGACTTGGGAGTGAGGGGAATTACAAGACCAATGTCGAGGTCGTAAGTTGGGATTGAGGGGAATTACAAGACCAATGTCGAGGTCGTAAGTTGGGATTGAGGGAAATTACAAGACCAATGTCGAGGTCGTGACTTGGGAGTGAGGGGAATTACAAGACCAATGTCGAGGTCGTGACTTGGGAGTGAGGGGAATTACAAGACCAATGTCGAGGTCGTGACTTGGGAGTGAGGGGAATTACAAGACCAATGTCGAGGTCGTGACTTGGGAGTGAGGGGAATTACAAGACCAATGTCGAGGTCGTGACTTGGGAGTGAGGGGAATTACAAGACCAATGTCGAGGTCGTAAGTTGGGATTGAGGGGAATTACAAGACCAATGTCGAGGTCGTGACTTGGGAGTGAGGGGAATTACAAGACCAATGTCGAGGTCGTGACTTGGGAGTGAGGGGAATTACAAGACCAATGTCGAGGTCGTGACTTGGGAGTGAGGGGAATTACAAGACCAATGTCGAGGTCGTGACTTGGGAGTGAGGGGAATTACAAGACCAATGTCGAGGTCGTAAGTTGGGATTGAGGGGAATTACAAGACCAATGTCGAGGTCGTAACTTGGGAGTGAGGGGAATTACAAGACCAATGTCGAGGTCGTGACTTGGGAGTGAGGGGAATTACAAGACCAATGTCGAGGTCGTGACTTGGGAGTGAGGGGAATTACAAGACCAATGTCGAGGTCGTGACTTGGGAGTGAGGGGAATTACAAGACCAATGTCGAGGTCGTAAGTTGGGATTGAGGGGAATTACAAGACCAATGTCGAGGTCGTAAGTTGGGAGTGAGGGGAATTACAAGACCAATGTCGAGGTCGTGACTTGAGAGTGAGGGGAATTACAAGACCAATGTCGAGGTCGTGACTTGGGAGTGAGGGGAATTACAAGACCAATGTCGAGGTCGTAAGTTGGGATTGAGGGGAATTACAAGACCAATGTCGAGGTCGTAAGTTGGGAGTGAGGGGAATTACAAGACCAATGTCGAGGTCGTGACTTGGGAGTGAGGGGAATTACAAGACCAATGTCGAGGTCGTGACTTGGGAGTGAGGGGAATTACAAGACCAATGTCGAGGTCGTAACTTGGGATTGAGGGGAATTACAAGACCAATGTCGAGGTGACTTGGGATTGAGGGGAATTACAAGACCAATGTCGAGGTCGTGATTGGGAGTGAGGGGAATTACAAGACCAATGTCGAGGTCGTAAGTTGGGATTGAGGGGAATTACAAGACCAATGTCGAGGTCGTAAGTTGGGATTGAGGGGAATTACAAGACCAATGTCGAGGTCGTAAGTTGGGATTGAGGGGAATTACAAGACCAATGTCGAGGTCGTAAGTTGGGATTGAGGGGAATTACAAGACCAATGTCGAGGTCGTAAGTTGGGATTGAGGGGAATTACAAGACCAATGTCGAGGTCGTGACTTGGGAGTGAGGGGAATTACAAGACCAATGTCGAGGTCGTGACTTGGGAGTGAGGGGAATTACAAGACCAATGTCGAGGTCGTAAGTTGGGATTGAGGGGAATTACAAGACCAATGTCGAGGTCGTAAGTTGGGATTGAGGGGAATTACAAGACCAATGTCGAGGTCGTGACTTGGGAGTGAGGGGAATTACAAGACCAATGTCGAGGTCGTAAGTTGGGAGTGAGGGGAATTACAAGACCAATGTCGAGGTCGTGACTTGGGAGTGAGGGGAATTACAAGACCAATGTCGAGGTCGTGACTTGGGAGTGAGGGGAATTACAAGACCAATGTCGAGGTCGTGACTTGGGAGTGAGGGGAATTACAAGACCAATGTCGAGGTCGTGACTTGGGAGTGAGGGGAATTACAAGACCAATGTCGAGGTCGTAAGTTGGGAGTGAGGGGAATTACAAGACCAATGTCGAGGTCGTAAGTTGGGAGTGAGGGGAATTACAAGACCAATGTCGAGGTCGTGACTTGGGAGTGAGGGGAATTACAAGACCAATGTCGAGGTCGTGACTTGGGAGTGAGGGGAATTACAAGACCAATGTCGAGGTCGTGACTTGGGAGTGAGGGGAATTACAAGACCAATGTCGAGGTCGTAAGTTGGGATTGAGGGGAATTACAAGACCAATGTCGAGGTCGTAAGTTGGGAGTGAGGGGAATTACAACGCCGATGTCGAGGTCGTGACTTGGGAGTGAGGGGAATTACAAGACCAATGTCGAGGTCGTAAGTTGGGATTGAGGGGAATTACAAGACCAATGTCGAGGTCGTGACTTGGGAGTGAGGGGAATTACAAGACCAATGTCGAGGTCGTAAGTTGGGATTGAGGGGAATTACAAGACCAATGTCGAGGTCGTGACTTGGGATTGAGGGGAATTACAAGACCAATGTCGAGGTCGTAAGTTGGGATTGAGGGGAATTACAAGACCAATGTCGAGGTCGTGACTTGGGATTGAGGGGAATTACAAGACCAATGTCGAGGTCGTAAGTTGCGAGTGAGGTGAATTACAACACCGATGTCGAGGTCGTACGTTGGGAGTGATGGGAATTACAAGGCCAATGTCGAGGTCGTAAGTTGGGATTGAGGGGAATTACAAGACCAATGTCGAGGTCGTAAGTTGGGATTGAGGGGAATTACAAGACCAATGCCGAGGTCGTAAGTTGGGATTGAGGGGAATTACAACACCGATTTCGAGGTCGTAAGTTGGGAGTGAGGGGGATTACAACACCGATGTCGAGGTCGTAAATTATGAGTGAGGGGGATTACAACACCGATGTCGAGGTCGTAAGTTGGGAGTGAGGTGGATTACAACACCGATATCGAGGTCGTAAGTTGGGAGTGAGGTGGATTACAACACCGATGTCGAGGTCGTATGTTGGAAGTGAGGAGGATTACAACACCGATCTCGAGGTCGTAAGATGGGAGTGAGGGGGATTACAACACCGATGTCGAGGTCGTAAGTTGGGCGTGAGGGGAATTACAACACCGATGTCGAGGTCGTAAGTTGGGCGTGAGGGGAATTACAACACCAATATCGAGGTCGTAAGTTGGGAGAAAGGGGAATTACAACACCAATGTCGAGTTCGTAAGTTGGGAGTGAGGGGGATTACAACACCGAGGTCGAGGTCGTAAGTTGGGAGTGAGGGGGATTATAACACCGAGGTCGAGGTCGTAAGTTGGGAGTGAGGTGGATTACAACACCGATGTCGAGGTCGTAAGTTGGGAGTGAGGGGGATTACAACACCGATGTCGAGGTCATAAGATGGGAGTGAGGTGGATTACAACACCGATGTCGAGGTCGTAAGCTGGGAGTGAGGTGGATTACAAGACCGATGTCGAGGTCGTAAGTTGGGAGTGAGGTGGATTACAACACCGATATTGAGGTCGTAAGTTGGAAGTGAGGTGGATTACAAGACCGATGTCGAGGTCGTAAGTTGGGAGTGAGGTGGATTACAACACCGATCTCGAGGTCGTAAGATGGGAGTGAGCGGGATTACAACACCGATGTCGAGGTCGCAAGTTGAGAGTGAGGTGGATTACACCTGGTTAACAAATCGCCGGTAATCATTCCGCGTCAAATAACGAATCTAAACCAGGTTAACAAATCGCCGGTAATCATTCCACGTAAAATAATGAATCTACACCAAGTTAACAAATCACCGGTAATCATTCCGCGTCAAATAACGAATCTACACCAGGTTAACAAATCGCCGGTAATCATACCATGTAAAATAATGAATCTACACCAAGTTAACAAATCACCGGTAATCATTCCGCGTCAAATAACGAATCCACACCAGGTTAACAGATCGTCGGTAATCATTCCACTTAAAATAATGAATCTACACCAAGTTAACAAATCACCGCTAATCATTCTGCGTCAATTAACGAATATACACCAGGTTAACAAATCACAGCTAATCATTCTGCGTCAATTAAAGAATATACACCAGGTTAACAAATTACCACTAATCATTCTGCGTCAAATAACGAATATACACCAGGTTAACAAATCACCGCTAATCATTCTGCGTCAAATAACGAATCTACACCAGATTAATAAATCACAGCTAATCATTATGTGTCAATGAACGACTCTACACCAGGTTAACAAATCACCGCTAATCATTCTGCGTCAAATAACGAATCTACACCAGGTTAACAAATCACCGCTAATTATTCTGCGTCAAATAACGAATCTACACCAGGTTAACAAATCACCGCTAATCATTCTGCGTCAAAACACGAATGAGTATCAGCTTAAAGGGACTACCTTTAGCATGCTGTAATTGTAGCATGTTGACAACACAAGGAGCTTGTCCCGAATCGTCAGTCGTCATTTCAGTTAAACTTATTTTCGTGCTTATATCCAATTAAGGTTCAAGCATGCTGTCCTGGGCACACAACTCAGTTATCTGGGCTGTTTGTCCAGGATAGTCGATTAGTTGTTAGTGGTTAGTGAGAAAGAAGAAGGTGTAGTGGTGGAAGCCGGTACCGGGCTGCGAACCCTGTACCTACGTCTTATGTCCGGTAGCTTAATGACGACACTGCCGAGGCTGGTCAGTCGTCTATCAGTACCCGTCATAGGTTTAGAAGATAAATCGATGTGAATCAATCTGCGTCCATTGTTAGTGGGTACCCTGCACCGGTTTCATCCTCTAGTGTAAAGTGCATAACAACTGTATACTAAACAAAATTGTATTTATTTATTGGCAATAGGTAATAGTATTTTATTACTTATTGACAATAGATAATACTCTTTTATTTATTTATTAACAATAGGTAATAGTATTTTATTTATTTATTAACAATAGGTAATACTATTTTATTTATTTATTTATTAACAATAGATAATAGTATTTTATTTATTTATTAACAATAGGTAATAGTATTTTATTTATTAACAATAGGTAATACTATTTTATTTATTTAATTATTAACAATAGATAATACTATTTTGTTTATATATTAACAATAGGTAATAGTATTTTATTTATTAACAATAGATAATAATATTTTATTTATTTATTAACAATAGATAACAGTATTTTATTTATTTATTAACAATAGATAACAGTATTTTATTTATTTATTGACAATAGATAATAGTATTTTATTATTTATTAACAAAATATAATAGTATTTTATTTACTTATTAACAATAGATAATAGTATTTTATTTATTTATTAACAATAGATAACAGTATTTTATTTATTTATTGACAATAGATAATAGTATTTTATTATTTATTAACAAAATATAATAGTATTTTATTTACTTATTAACAATAGATAATAGTATTTTATTATTGATTAACAATAGATAATAGTATTTTATTTATTTATTAACAATCGATAATAGTATTTTATTTA
The DNA here is from genome assembly GCF_016097555.1 of Gigantopelta aegis. Classification (NCBI taxonomy): domain Eukaryota; kingdom Metazoa; phylum Mollusca; class Gastropoda; order Neomphalida; family Peltospiridae; genus Gigantopelta; species Gigantopelta aegis. The sequence goes on along the minus strand of NC_054712.1, from coordinate 915,503 downwards.
TTTATTAACAATAGATAATAATATTTTATTATTGATTAACAATAGATAATAGTATTTTATTTATTTATTAACAATAGAGAATAGTATTTTATTTATTTATTTATTAACAATAGATAATAGTATTTTATTTTATTTATTTATTAACAATAGGTTATAGTATTTTATTATTTATTAACAATAGATAACAGTATTTTACTTATTTATTAACAATAGATAACAGTATTTTATTTATTTATTAACAATAGATAATGGTATTTTATTTATTTATTAACATTTAGAGAACAATATTTTCACAAACAATCCGTATCATATTCTATTACTACTCATCGGATCTGCATTTCCGTGAATCTCAAACTTTGACTCGAAACTCACGTTTTGTGTTTTAAGGCGGGCAACTGCCACAGCACCACGACTGCTATGTTAAAGGCCGTGGTATGTGTTATCCTGTTTGTGGGATTGTGCATATAGAGCATTCCTTGCTACTTATGAAAACAATGTAGTGGGTTTTCTCTCTGAGACTATTTGTCAAACAAAACAAATTTAAAAAGTCTTGCAGTACGCAATTTCAATGTTTTCTAAGTCTGTAATAGTATTTATGCCAGCTACTTCGGAACCATACAGCGATGTACGTATAGTTAGAATCATTATATCAAAAACATACCATTGTGTGCTAATATTCATTGGAACAGACAAAACAAATTCTATATAAAAAAAAAAATTCACCGCTAATCATTCCGCGTCAAATAACGACTCTACACCAGGTTAACAAATCACAGCTAATCATTCTGTGTCAATGAACAACTCTACACTTGGTTAACAAATTACCGGTAATCATTCTGCGTCAAATACTTTTCATGGCCCGTCCCTCTAACACTTGGCATCCGGTCTTAAGATTACCAGTGCAATTAAATGTAATACCTAAATAATTGAAAATGTCAACAATATCTATCACTGTGTTTTTATATTTAAAGCTAAAGCTTTGGAGTTTTTTGTTTGTTTTTTTCAAATACATATATTTCCGTTTTACTCCTATTAACTCCTACTTCCCATTTATCGCAATAAGAACTCAAGTTGTCATTCAATGTCTGTAATTACTTTTCGGAATTTGACAAACGTACAGTATCATCAGCATACATCAACATAAAAATAGAAATTTCAGTCAATATTTTAACTGCATTAACATTTTCAGTCATTTGTTCTTGCATATTGTTAAAGCACATAATAAACATAATTGGAGATAAAGGTTCTCCTTGTTTCACACCGAGTGAGACATCACAGAATTCAGATGTTTTCGAAAATAGTCCCGTACTTAAGCAGACATTGAGGTTAAAATAGTTACCATTGTATTACTAACTTCTCTTCTTTTCTTTTTTTTACAAATTTTAGCCATACAAAATATCTAGAAAGATTTTTTTTTTTTTTTTTTTAATATACAAAAGCATAGAATAGTTTGTCTTTGCTGTTAACGATATTTAAAATTAAACCATTTAGTAAATAAATACAATCAGTAGTGTTATAACGGTCTCTAAATTCAAACTGATATTCACTAAAACAAGACTGTCCAATCACACTGTCACACCAATCGTTTAATCTATTACTAACAAGAAGAGAAAACACTTTAGCAGAAGCGCTCACCATTGTTATCCCTCTGCAGTTGTTAACATTATTAATATTTCCCATCTTAAGGATGGAAATAATGACACCCCGCGTCCACTGCTTCAGATACACACCATTATCGTAAATAAATGTAAACAACCGCAATAATGCTAGCGCTAGAATAGTTTTACAATCAATAAATAATTCTGCTATAAGACCGTCCAAGCCTACCCTTTTGTTTCGTTTTAAACAATCTATCGCCCTATATATTTATTCTGTACAAATTGGTTCGTTAAGTTATATTCAATAGTTTGCTTATTTGTAATATATTCATTAGTACTGATAGAGAGACAACGAGAGAGAGAATGCTTTTGTTAAAGAGATAATGAGCTCTATTTGGAAAATGTACCAGCTGTCAAATGATTGCAACTGATCTATGTATATTTTAAATATAGAAAGTATAACATCAGCTGTTTTTATGATGGTAAAGTCTTATTATTGCATTTTCCATTCTTCTTGAGTATGTTTGTGTCGTGTGTGTGTGTGTGTGTGTGTGTGTGTGTGTGTGTGTGTGTGTAAACACTCTGTACATGTATCGACATTTCAAAATTGGAATGTTACAGAAAAGGGCATAATTTTTCGGGGAGGGGGTGTAAGCTGACAAGAAGAATGGACAATGCAACAATAAGACTTTACCATTGTGATATGTATGCCCACAAATGACTGTCAGGTCAGATGTCGGGAATTAACGTGCTTATATCAATTTAGTGTTCAAGCATGCTCGTTGCGAGCACGATATCTGACTAGGGCCAGAAACTGTGCTCACAACGAGAGTGGTGTGGGGAGTGTTAGTAAAAAAATAAAAAATAAAAATTAATAATAATTAAAGTTAGAAACGTTTATACAAATGATTAGATAGATAGATAGATAACAATTTAACGTGTCCATATACCACTAGGGTTTCGAACACGCCCATCCAGAGTCCGACCTCCGATAAGATAATGATTAGATAAAAAATACTAATTAATGGTTAAATAAACTGTATTTACAAGGAAGTTAAAAAGTATTTATACAAAGGGTTAAAAAGGGTTTCTACAAATGATTACGTAAAAAGTAGAATATTGACAATAAAATATGTCTGGTTAATCTGGTATTTATGTCGGAGGAGAGTAGACGAGAAGGTCCGCCCCATTTTTAATTCATTTCCCTAGGCCGTCCCATCCACCACCTCCACCATAATGGAAATGTTAAGAATTGGAAAGTGGAGATTGATGAATGATATCATCGCCATATTAACCATAACATAAACCCGCATAAAACTATGTGATTGGTGCTGTGACTTAACTTAAGTCAAAAGAGCTATCCCATTGTGATAGCTGAAATTCAGTAAACATAATATTCATGTTCTCTCAAACTATTATAATACCGACAGCATCTTTAAGGGCTAGCCTGAGTGTTCGGGCCCATTAATTGAACAGCTTTACAATACAAACAGTTCAATCAATATTTTCAGGCAGGCCCACACAAAATCTCAGTGTGCCTAGATCTAAAACAAGATTAACGCGGGCTGTTTTAGCCCACCTGCACATTTCAAATCACAAGGCCAGGAACTGTTTCATTTGACACAACCTAAGCTGCAGAATATTTTTTTAATGTTGCAGCTTCCCTCGCTGGAGTATTTATTGTAACCTTTTTCAAGCGTGCAATGTTGTGGATGGGCTCCACTTTAGCGAAATGATTTAAAGTTGTTTATTTTGCTCAACGACACCACTATTGCATATCAGCTATTGGAAGTCAAACATTTAGTAATACTGACACGTAGTCATCAGAGAAAATCCGATACATTTTTCCTAATGCAGAAAGGGATCTTTTGTATGCACTTTCCCAAAGACTAGAGTGAACATAATACGATCTTTGACCAGTTGTGGTCCATTCGTTGGAACGAGAAGCAACCCAGTCAAAGAAATGAATCCACCGAGGTGGTTCGAACCTGCGATACAAGCACCTGAAGCAAGTACTCAACCAACTGAGCTAAATCCTGCCCACCCCCCCCCCCCCCCCCCCACCCCACCACCACCCCCGATTGAATTGACCAAAAGTCAGTTGTTGGTGTTTCTAAAACAAAATTAGCTTCTTTTTCTTCAGTCGTACAAAGCTTTGGTTGTTTTGCCATTGAGAAAAGTGTGCGGTAATCTCTATAACCGCAGACGTTTTAAACCGCACCTCTTACCGAGCCAAACTTCCATTTCGCGTCATGTCACGTCACTAAAGTGTGACATTACAGTTGAGCAATTGTTTAACCACGTCAGGGACCTTGTAGGTACGGCTGATCAGGATAATACTGAAATAAACCTAGATGTGGATGTGGAACTGTATTTACGTGCCCATATCCAACTTAGGTTCAGGCACGCCCACCCCGGACTTAGCCTCTGACATCGCCAGTGACAAATTCCGGGGTAGGAGGGTAAACCTAGAGAATGAAGGCTTCAACGAAGAAGCTTTTTATAAGGAACTTGACAGTGTTCACACAGTCTGAGCAAGAAATTGTATATGTATTGGGACACGTTAAATGGAATGCAAAGACATAATGTTACCGGTATTGGGCACATTGTTTAATGCTATCTTGGACAAAGGTTATCTTCCACAAAGTTAGACTAAAGGTGTAATTATCCCTGTGTTTAAAAAAGGTGCTAGAAATAACGGTAACAATTACAAAGGAATTTCCCTTATGAATCGCTTATCAGAACTCTTTATGTCGCATATCAGAACTCTTTATGTCGCATATCAGAACTCTTTATGTCGCATATCGGGCAATCAAAGTGGGCGCTTTATATTTTATAATCATTTAGGATTGAGTCTTATTGATTATGTTCTTGTGCACAAAGACCGTGTTGACAGTATTTATAATATGTATCTTTGTGATAGATATGACTAAGAACTGTTTGCTGTTGTTGTTGTTGTAAACGCTTTAACGTGCATATATACCACGAGGGTTTCACGCACGCCTGTCCTGGGCTCAATCTCTGGCCTTTGCCAGTGACTGAGTCCAGGACAAGGGGGGGGGGGGGATGAGTTTGAGGTGGGCGGAATTTTGAATAAGTATTTAGTAGCGTCCAGCGACTGCGCGGACCGACTAGTAGACACCGAAAATGGGCCGTGTTCTGACTGGCTGAATTTCGATTCCTTCGGGTCTAACTAGAAAAACCTAAGTCTACGGAGAATACCTGCACCTAACATCATGTCCGGACTAAGAATTTAAACCCCAAAATAAGTTTGATTGCTCGGCCGAAAAGGTTTTAAGGTGATTTGAGCAATTGAACGGGCGCCAAAGTAAAGTGCGTTGGACTATTTATAAAAAAAATAAACATAAGAATTTGGAAGCTCGATCGAAACGTGTTTAAAGTCCAACTAAGCCCAAAAAGGAGGTTACCTGTCCTAGTTAAGGTTGGCGCAGCAGGATTCATGGCGAGTTGATGGACTGTTCAGGCTTGAAGTTGGGGAGTCCTTCGGTCAAGACCTTGATGTTGCGGTCGATGGCTCCTGGGTAGATGTCTCGTAGGACCATCTTTAAGATGCGGTGGATGGTCCCATTTGACATCGTTGGCATCAGGAGCCCCTGCTTGTAGAGTCCTTCCTGCTGGGCTGTCACGTAAAGTTTATCCGAGTTTAGGGCACCTTGCAGCTGGTACTTTCCTTGTCCGGTTGGAAGTTGGCGCCAGTACTTGTCGTCCCAAGGTCCCTTAAGGTATTTGTTATCGGTGAAGTCACCGATAACCGCCCCCGTGTACTTGTGTGGCAGTTTGTCACAGACGAGAATCCAATCAGAATCATCAGACGACAACGGTACGGTGACCGATGACATCTTCCTCTTCTTGAACTCTCGCTGGTCTGCCGCGGTGTCAGCTACAACAACTGCCGGAGGTGGTGGTGGGCTCGCCGGTGGGTCATGAGTGACCACGTGGCCCGTATCCATCGTTGTCGGTTCCTCAACAGAAGGGACCGCCACTGTCAGTGGAGCTGACAGCTTTGGTCCCCCCTGGATGGTTCCTGGCGGGTGTTTCGGCTTGGTTGCTTGGTGTTGCGCAGACTGAACCGCCCCCGGTGGTTTAGCCACCGGGTTTGGATCACCCCGCGTCACTCCAAGTCCAGTCCTCCTCTTCGGAACAGGTGGGACCGCCCCTGGCGGTTGAGCTGCCAAGTTTGGTCCCCCCTGTGAAGTCTTGGGTCGCCTCCTCCGTCTTCTGCTGGGTGCGCGGTTCTTCCGGTCACTGCCGTACATAAGCGTGACGGTCGCCGAGTCGCCATTGTGTTCGATCCGGTACTTGAACAAAGGCCCAAGCGATCGCAACACAGCCCCTAGGGTGTGTGGGGGGGGGGGGGGGGGGGGGAGAAATCTCCACGTTCTCCAAACACAACTTCATCTCTCGAGAGTCAGTACAGAAGTCCTCGAACTGTTTGCAATTTAACAAGTGCCAGCGTACACAGGACAATACGACCTTCACTTCGTATGAATGGACGCCAACAACTTGGAAGAGATGAAGCGTGAACTAAAGGAGAAGATTGCTGACCAAATGGAAGCAGCTGAAGACTCTTAACGAAGGATTTGTGTTTACTTAACATCATATCTATGCTAATTGATGTTTTTAATCCTTATTTAATTAATATTTTATTATGTTTATGGACGTTTTTGTTCCTGTCTTATATCCTTTGTTTAATGTCATGTTTGATAGTGGAATTTTCACATTCAGATTGTCCACAACAGAACTTTATTACACTTTATTACAGAGGAACATACATATTCTGATTTTGACAAGATGGTTTACAGGAGGGTAAATGTTTGGTACATGTATGAATACAAATACAAATACAGTACATGGTATTACATTATAAAGACAATTATGTGTATTAACAATATAAATACATGATATTACATTATAAAGATATGTGTATTAACAATATAGATACATGATATACATTATAGAAATATGTGTATTAACAATATAGATACATTCCGCGATGTAACAGAGTAGAGATATATTGTAAAATATAATTATTCAGAATATTTCAGTTACAACTGTGTACTTTACAATTCATGACATTACAATATATAGATATAAATATTTAGTGCATTTCAATGTTTATAAACGTGTATAATTTGATGTAAAACAAGTTTCAGAAATTAACACTAAAGATGTAAAATAATGTAATACGATTTAAAATATATCAAGTATAGTTGTATATTGACCTTTAGTTTTATTAACTGGTTAAAATATGGTAATTTTGGTTGTTGTTGGGTATTGTTGTTATCGGGGGCGTTTTAATACTTGAACATTTATATTAATGAATTTAGCTACTGTTTTTAGTGTGCTTATTCTTTTACTACTCATAAGTTCTCTAAATTTATATACATTTGGTCGGATATAATAATATGGATGTAAACGTTCTTTACGGGTATTACTGAAAAACCTACATACAAATAAATAATGAAATTCGTCTCCTAAATCGTTTTCATCGATAATAGTACAAAGTCTATCTTCTAATAGAACTGTATTCCAACGTCATAGGCATTGTAATTCCGTTATATATATATATATATCTATATATATATATAATTACAAACTTTCCGAATTTATACGATTTACTGTATTCTGATTGGCTGACGTCACTAAAAAACCAAGCGTTATCCTTCCATAAACCTCATAAAAATACGTCATCACGGAAGACCAAGATCGAAATAACCGCACAACACCAACAGTCACTACACGTAAACAAAAGTTAATATCAAGGTCACTTTGCGATAGAAAAACACAAGACAAATCTGCACATGAAATTGTTTCATTTTTTAAAAAGAAGTTATAATAAAGATATTATATACACTGTTTTTGTTGATTCAATACTTATTTTTATTTTTAGCGGACAATTTCATGTATACATGTATTCCTACGCTTATTTACAGAACATGGTTGACGGTAAGAACGAAAGAAATTATTTTTGAGTGTTTTAAGGTACACTTTTTATATTCTTTGTAATTATAAGAATTGTTTCTCATTTTTTAGGAATTTATCGATGTATGAAAGTCACAAATGTAGTATAAAATCGCTTCGCTACGCTACGCGATTTTATACCATTTGTGACTTTTATACATCGATAAATTCCTAAAAAATGAGAAACAATTCTTATATATACTCTTCGAAAGAAGAAACGCAAAACCACATTGTCGTAACATTTGGAGAATTGATTTAATTATTGAATGGTGAGTCCGATAATTACCAAATGTTGCAGGATTGTTCACAATTCACTCTAGTCCATTGTGAGTAAGTGATAGGACACACCACCAAGGTCAAGGTCATCTGGAGTCAATACCGGGTGTGGCCTCCGCGTGTGTTGACAACTGCCTGGCACCGCCTGCCCATTGAAGCAACCAGAGTACGGATGACGTCCCGGGGGATGGTGGCCCACTCGGCCTGCAAGGCTACTGCCAGCTCGGGCAGGGACTGGGGCTGTGGTTGTCGCTGTAACATTCCCGTCCCGTCTTGCCATTTCGTGGTACTCACCAATTCGGGGTATTTCCCAAAAACGTCATATCTCGCGACAGTTCATGTGTACTGCGCCACCTAGCGAACGTTTCTGAAGAGAAAGCGTCCCTGGATACCGGAGAACAAAATGTTCAAGATTGCATCAATTAATGTAAGTATTATTAAACTACATTGTCAAACAAGTAAAATACATTGTTCTTGCCAAAATGCATTTTATACCATTGAGCAAAATGAAGTACCGAAGTTAGTACAAGACCTGTAACATGAAAATGTATGCATCGTCTGCTCTACCTTGTTATTGTAAATTATAATCACGTGACATATGTGACGTGGCTTTCGCCAATTTTTGAAATTATGGAATCGCATAAGGGCTATCTCTTATATCTGATTCCTTGTGTTTTTTTAGGATTTCACGTCACGTCATAAAAAGCGCTATCGATCATATAGCCCTACTCAACTTAAAAATGCATATGCAGGTGTCACTGAAAAGGGAACTTCTGTATATAAGGCTGCCAGGCTGTATTCCGTTCCTGAACAAACACTCAGAGACAGAATATGCGGGATTATTTCCTCAGACACGACAAGGTCCGGACCTGGTCCAATGTTTTCCTTGGAAGAAGAAAACAAACTGGCAGAACATTTGAAGTTGATGGCGTCTGTTGGCTATGGCTACACAAGAGGACAGGGTTTTAAATCTTGGAACCGACTATGCCACCCACTTAAACAAACGGCCACACGATTGCAACTCTCTTTCTCTACAGTGGTTTTATGGGTTCATGGGAAGATGGCCAGAATTAAAGTTGAGACGACCCAAATCCTTGTCAGAGCTTCGAGTCTACGCTACTTCAGAGGAAAGCATAACGAAATACTTTGATGAACTGGAGACAATTCTTGAAAAGTATGACCTCAAATCATCTCCTGAAAACATATATAACGTGGATGAGAAGGGAATTAGTATGACTCACGCACCTCCGTATGTTGTAGGATCCACAGACGAGGTTCCAATTGAAATATCGCCAGAAAGATCATCCACAGTGACTATGATAGGGTGTGGCAATGCACTGGGTCAACAAATCCCACCATATTTAATTTTTCCTGGGGCTCGAATGCGCCAAGAATTATTAGAAGGAGCCACCATTGGTACGAATGGCACTGTTAGTAAGTCAGGATGGTCCAATTCAGACATATTTCAAACATGGCTTGTAGATCATTTTGCGAAGTACGCAAAAGTTGGTGGAGATAAGAAGACATTATTGTTGTATGATGGTCACAGATCCCATATTTCACCTTATTTGGTTGACTTTGCAGTGCGGAATGGAATCATCCTGTTTGTTCTACCACCTCATACAAGCCATATCCTTCAGCCGATGGATGTGGGTTGTTTTGGACCGTTTTCTAAAGTTTTCAGTGATGAATCTCGAAAATGGCAACGTTCTCATTCTGGAACTCTCACCCGCTACAATGTCTGCTCTATTGCATGTCGAGCTTACGACATCTCGCTGACTCCCAGGAATCTTCAGAGTGCTTTCAGGAAGAGTGGGATTTATCCATTTAACCCAACAGCAATTGATTCATCTCTGTTGAAACCTGCGCAGTATGCTAAAAAGAGAAGAGCTGAACAATCTACAGAAACTGCGAGTAACAATGCCGATATTTCTCAACCACAAGACAGAAACACTGTTAACAATTTCTTTTCAAGTCACCTGCCAGTTGTACACCACGATAAACCCAATCAGTCTAAACCCAGGCGTTCAGTTCACAAGGTTGTTGGCGGAAAACCAATTACAGAGCCAGATGTATCATCCCAACTGTATGAATATGTCTCTTCCTCTAAAAAACCCAAAGTTGTTTCTTCTAGAAAAACAAAAGCTGTAGTACCAATCAAAAAATCAAATTCACCGCAGCCAGGGCCCTCAGGAGTTGATAACGGGCTGATATCAAGTGACAACTTCTCGGAATCGGAAACTGAAGATGACGAAAAGTGTTGTGTTTGTGGGCTTTTTCAACCAGTTGAATTAAAAAGATGCACTTCACTGGTATTTACTCTGTGGGGACAGTGCATGTTCCAAAACTGTAATCACTGGGTTCATTTAAAGTACTGCTGTGATGTACGATGTCTACGACGACATGACGTGTTTTTCTGCCCGTGTCATGGCTTGCCATGCAAGCAGGAAGAATAAACATACATGTATCTTCGAGAGCTGTGAAGAAACCAGACCTGTAAATATGTTACATTTACGTTGGACGTTTGTGTGTTTGGATACATGTTAAATATAAGTTATATTATAACAATGACTAACATATTTTGTGCTTCGATTCTTTACGGAAATTCCCACTTTACGTTCGCGACAACAGAAACTGGTTGCCATCACTGGCCTGCCATAGATTGACTGAATGACGTTTCCCCGAATTGATAGGTACGTCATTATGCAGACGGGTTTTCCAGAGGCCTCGACGGTGATCATGTGTCGGCAATTTCCATCGGGGATGAATTGATTTTATGTAGCAAAGCATAGTAGGGTAAGTGAATTTTAACTTAGTGAAAAAATATTAGCTGTATGTTTCCTTTGTTTATAATAGTAACCAATTCTTCGCTAATGCCACGAAAACTCGGTACGCGTGGGTATATTTACTAATAATAGTTTTCTCTGTAAAACCAAAATGTAGACTTTAACCATGTATAATACGCATTCATTTGTCTGCATATAAATAGCCTCGTACATTTTCATAGATTGTGTTAAGTGTTTTTCGCTTTATTTTTACTTAGAAAAAACAACAAATTAACAAATGTATGCCATCATTCAGCCTATTTCCAAGCTCACTTAATGTCGTACATTTATCGATGGGTGTGTGTGTATATATGTTACAGTCAATGTCTATAATCAGTCAATATGTATATTGACTGATTCACTCAGGCAATGTACATATTGACTGAAAATTTCAGTCAATATACATATTGACTGAAAAATTAGCCTGATTTATAGACAGATTGACTGACTGCTTAATTAAAGAAAACGAGTCGTCTTGAGGTTTACTTAGTATTTTATTGACAGATCATGTTAACATATCCTATATTGGTGAGAGTCATGAGAGTCTACAGTTCAGTTCTTGTTGGCACATGTAATACTGGAGTGGCACCTGCTGTTGCATTAGACACCTGACTTGAAACGTTTACATCGGTTTGTCCGACATTGTCCAAAGTCCTTGGATAGGATGGGTCTAACATCTACGCCCTTGGTCGTGATGCGTTTACATTTTTTTCTGGCATTCTATGCAAAGTGATTTGTACAATTCTACTGCCTCACGGGAAACACTGGCATATTTCTTCAACACCTTCATCATTTTATCGCGACCACCATGACCAGTTAAAACGTGACCTCTCTTAATAATGTCAAACATATCATCGATATGCGTAAAGTAAATTGGTTCCTGATCACTGGCACCGCGTTTACGAATTAACTTTTCCACGTCACCACACTGCAATATCTCATAGCGGCCAAGGATGTAATATTGACGAGGAGATTTATCTTAGCAGAACAAGCTTCTTTAAGTTCTTCAAGTAAAGAGAAATACTCTGTCTTCGTCCATAATAATGTCTTGTTGTCAGATTCTCTCTTCTTCACTAGTTGCTAACGAAAGGAATCTTCCATCGAGTTAGCCATGCAAGAGTTGACAGAGCAATGTTACATTATTGCTGTCCACTTTCTTTTATAGATCACTGACAACAATGTTTTGACATGCAACTCTCTGGTTTCTTATATCTTATGAGTTATATCGCAGTTACAAGGAGGCTCTATGTTTGTTTAACAAGCATTCTTCATTCGAGAACAGGTATAATTTAGCTGTAAAAAAGAAAACATATAAACAGCATATAGGTAAAGCAAAACGAATGTATTTATATCAGGAAGGTAACCTGTTGCATTATTTGAAAAAACATAACCCAAAGCAATTCTTCAAGCGTTTTAAGAACAAACGTAAGCAAGTTAATACGTCATTAACAATCAACGATTTTTTTATACATTTTAAAAATTTAACAAACACCGATCATGTTGAACAGGTTAATATTACCCAAATGATAGATGAATTTGACGATACCTCAGTTAATACCCATAATGAAAGTGTTTTTGAAGAATTGGATAAAATAATAACACCTGCTGAGATTGAACATGTTATTTCAAATCTTAAACGAGACAAAACCCCTGGCCATGATCTTCTGTTAACTGAATATTTCATAGAATTTAAAGACATTTTATTACCCGTTTTAAGCAAGCTATTCAATAGCATTATTGATTGTGGTTATTTCCCCAATTCTTGGTCAAACGGGATCATCCTACCCTTATACAAAAAGAACGACCCTAACGATGTAGGCAACTATAGAGGTATAACTTTATTAAGTGTTATATCCAAAATATTTACTTCTCTTATTAACAATAGACTTCTACAATGGAGCAGTAATCACAATATTATATCTGATGCCCAGTTCGGATTTAAGCCTGGCTATGGAACTTGTGATGCAATTTTTTCCATACATAGTCTGCTATCATCCACTTTAGCGCATAAAAAACGTTTATATTGTTGTTTCATTGATTACAAAAAGGCCTTTGATAGTATTAATAGAAATAGTCTTTGGTATAAAACTAATCGGATACGGTGTCACAGGAAAACTATTAACTATAATTAGATCAATGTATAATGATGTTAAATCATGTGTTAAACACCACGGGTCCTTCTCTGATTCTTTTTCAACTAGTGTGGGTTTAATGCAGGGAGACGCACTATCGCCTATGCTCTTTTCTCTTTTTGTCAACGATATTGAACTTGACCTGTTAAACCACTGCAATAACTCTTACGAATTGAAATATTTGAACTTATTATTGCTAATGTATGCTGATGACACAGTTATTTTTTCAGAAAGTATAGAAGGCTTGCAAGAAATGTTAAATTGTCTAAATATATATTGTTATAAGTGGAATTTATGTATTAATACCGATAAGACCAAGGTTCTTATATTTCGTAACGGAGGTATTATACGAGATAATGAAAAGTGGTATCTAGGGGATAACGAATTGGAAATAGTAAATGAATTCAATTATCTGGGATTGGTATTAAAATTCAATGGAAAGTTTGTTGAGACACAAAAAATGCATTGCTAATCAAGGTCGCAAAGCTTTATTTGGTTTGCTGAGAAAATTTAATGATTGTAACCTTAATGTAGAAACTAAGTTATATTTGTTTGATACTTATGTTAGCAGCATATTAAGCTATTGCTGCGAGATTTGGGGATACCATAGCGCTACAGATATTGAAAAGGTACACATCGATTTCTGCAAAAGAATACTTGGTGTAAGTAAAAAATGTACTAATATGATGGTATTCGCAGAACTTGGTCGCTTTCCTTTAACCACTTCTCGAAAATTCAGAATTATTAAATATTGGCTGAAAATATTAAATACTAACAACTGTATTTTAAAGAGCTGCTACGAATTATTATTAGATGATATCAATCTCCCTAGATTTAATTGGGCAAATTCTGTGAAAAATATTCTACTAGAAGTAGGCCTTCCTCACATATGGGATAGCCAACAGGTCGAAAATAAAAACTTCTTTCTTATTCACAGTTAAACAACGTTTAGAGGATCACTTCATCCAGGATTGTAACAGAATAATTGATTCGTCATCTAAAGGATTCTTATATCAACATCTAAATGCTACTCATAATGTCAAGAACTATCTAAAAAAACGCCTTGAATTTGTATACAGCAAACTGATTACCAAAATACGATTATCTGACCATTGCCTTTGTATTGAAGTCGGGAGACGCCAAAATACCCCAAGAGAAAACAGATTATGTACACTATGTGATAATGAAACAATCGAAGACGAATTCCATTTTATTCTGAGTTGCCCTTTTTACCATGATCTAAGAATAAATTACATAAAGAAATACTTCTACGTCAGACCTTCCGTGTTTAAGTTAATCAAACTATTGAACTCGGAAAATATAAAAACTTTAAACAATCTTGGAAAATATTTATACAAGGCTTTTCTAAGAAGGGAAATGTTCATTAAAAATTAATATATTATGTTTACCCTCCTATTGACATTTTATATACTCTATTCATGTAATTTTGATTGTTAAATATCACACTATGTATATATGCACAACTGTTACTATGATAATAATATTGATGTTTATGTCGCGCCTATAGCCAGGATGGCTTTGGATAATAAAGATAATAATAAAGATAATTATCTGTTTCCTTGTTTTGATCATGGGACTGTTTATGGTAGGTCCCTGCGGCCTTTTGTTTGGCTATCTAGATCTTCTAGGATTATGTGATTAAGAAGGAATCAAACTGTGGCTTCCAATCTGTTGTGTAAACATATGTAAACCTTTGTTAACATCCGAAGGCATCAAACTGTGGCTTCCAATCAACTAATTAACTGTCTCTAATCTGTTAGGATTATGTGATTAAGAAGGCATCAATAGATGAACTCAATAGATTAAATTAGTGAGTATAATTCATTTCAGTCAATCTGTCTATAAATCAGTCTCATTTTTCAGTCAATATGTATATTGACTGAAATTTTCAGTCAATATGTACATTGCCTAATTGAAACAGTGAAACTGATTATAGACATTGACTGTAACATATATATATATATATATATATATATATATATATATATATATGTGTGTGTACGTGTGTGTACGTGTGTGTATGTATGTATGTATGTACGTATGTATGCACACATGCATATATGTATGTATATGTGTGTGTGTGTATGTATATATATATATATATATATATATATATATATATATATATATATATATATTTATTACCCATATGGGCTCAAATATACAGGGTAATATTTTTTCGATCTCTGCACAGTGTGCAGATTGCTTCTACAGCCACTGATTGGCTGGCTTAAAAATCACGACGTTTGGTTGGTTGCTTGGCATGGCCGGAACTTCACTTTCATTCATATAATGTTTCCATTCATGAGTCCGATTACACGTACGTTATACGATCTACAAAGATTTACAAAAACAAATAGACTCATTTGTTTCGTAAACATGAAATGGTATATTTTCATACTTTAGTAATATATAAAAACAATTATTTTCAAATGCAAATACAGTCGTATTATTTTGTACTGTAAATATTTGGCTGTAAAAAGAACGCCGTTATGCTATGACGTCACTTACATTACGTCATGTAATGTGCGTAAGATTATATGACGTAATGGCTGATGGCTTTGTTGTAGACTGCAGACGAATTTTTACATTAAAAATCAGTTAAAATTGACAATGGGTAATAAAGAGAATAACCAACTCGCTACGAGGAGTTACGAATTATCTGTCCCTCGTGAATGAATGTTGTAAAACCCTCGCCAAAGGCTCGGGTTTACAACATTTATTCACTCGGGACAGATAATTCATAATTCCTCGTAGCTCGTTAGTTATTCTCTAAATATATATATATATATATATATATATATATATATATATATATATATATATGTGTGTGTGTGTGTGTGTATTTGTGTGTATGTGTGTGTATGTGTGCGTTTGTGTGTATGCGTGTGTATGTGTGTGTGTGTGTGTATGTGAATATATATATATATATATATATATATATATATATATATATATATATATATATGTATATGTATGTATATGTGAATATATATATATATATATATATATATATATATATATATATATATATATATATATATATATATATATATATATATATATATATATATATATATTGTGAGACCCCAGTATATTTATAAGTAATACTGTTTGAGTTACGTTTTTTTTTCATAATTGTAAACTGGCGCTCACATAACTCCGGTATGAGACCATTACCAACCGCCAACTTACGAAGTCTTTTATGTCCATTTTATTACGTTTGGGCGAATATCGATCCTTTTAAATGATGTAATTATTACTTGTGTACATACGAAATTCATATTCCAATGATGTCATGTCGTGGCACGAAGTTTCTTGTCACTTCTGAGTGTTTAACAAATCATGTTTATATGTTCACGCATTTGCAAATGGCGGTAATGGCCGAGTTGACCGTGCCCGTCAAGAATTATATTTATTGTACATCCGGGTCACAGCTGTCAAATTTTTTAGCGGTAAATACAACTAAACTTTGGAAAACCAAAGTTTAAATTATTATTTTTGTAGGAACATTTTTGAGATTAGAATTTACTGAATATGTTTATTTAGATAATTTATTGAGGTATTAGTTTACACCAGTAATAGGGAAGTCGGGTGTACTTTTAGCGTGACTAGCCTTACCCAGCCAAACAGGGAGCGGGTCTTAGTTCGCCGATTCAGCCGGCTCCGCTGATTCAGTACGCTGAATTCAGCCGCCTGATTTTGATTGTTTTAGACGTGAATACCCAGTGCGCCGATTCAGCAAGCTGATTTTACCAGCACGCTGAATTTTTCGCTGATTATCAAAAGTTATAAAAAGGCAGCGTTTAACGCTGGCCGTCAGTCTGGCTTTACCCTTACATTAGGTGGGTTGGGACCCATTTTGTTTATTTTCTAAAATTGTGGGTTTTTAAATAAAGAGTTGGGATTAGACAGCCATTCTCACTAATACGTAGTATCAATAAACATGATAATTATATTTGGCAATAATAATTAATTATATTTAGATATAGGTTAGCCTTCAATCATAAACTGAGAGCCCAGAAGTGCTATGGTATTTACTGTGAAACGTTAACATTGAGATAAAGTGTCTTGGACATAAGTGATATTATTCTGAGATAGGAATATGTAGTCTACTGAGTTAGAAGTACTGAAATAGAAGTTCAAGTGTAGCTTAATATTGCTGAAGTAGTGAAAAGTGAAATAGTTCACTCGGTGTATACGAGAAGATAGAATAGAAGTAGTGAGGAGTGAGACGTATTGAAATAGAAGTTAAAGTATAGTTTAATATATTGCTGAAGGTGTGAAAAGTGAGGTAGTTCACACTGTGTATAAGAGAAGATAGTGTAGAAGTAGTGAAGAGTGAGAAGTGAAATATAGTGGAAATAGTTGTGGGTGATGTAGTCCCACCCTACTGAGTTTATAGTGTTTAAGTGGTAGTTGAGGGTGATGTAGTGCCACCCTGTGTAGTTTATAGTGTTTAAGTAGTAGTTGAGGGTGATGTAGTGCCACCCTGTGTAGTTATTATAGTGTTGAAGTGACAGTGATGTAGTGCCACTCTGAGTAGAGAAATATAGTACTGAAGTAGTAGGAAGTAGTGAGAGAGTATTAGAGGTATTGTAAAACATTTTACATCTGTCTTTAATAGTAGATTGCAGAAATGGTGAGATGAAAACAATATTGTGACAGATGCACAAATTTGGTTTTGACACAACTGATGTTATATTTGCTCTTCATATTATCATTATTTATTAACATTTTGGCAAACAGAAATAGGTTGTATTGTTGTTTTGTGGATTACCGTAAAGCATTTGATAGTGTAAATACATTTTTAAAAATGCTGTATAAACTATCACAATCCGGTATTACGGTACTGGAAAACGGTGTGTTATTATAAAATGAATGTATAAAAGTTTAAAAGCTTGTGTCAAGTTTCAGTCTAAGTGTTTAGACGTATTTGATTACAACATTGGACTGATGCCAGGAAACACACTATCACCCTTGTTTTCCATGGACTGATGCAAGGAAACACACTATCACCCTTGTTTTCCGTGGACTGATGCAAGGAAACACACTATCACCCTTGTTTTCCGTGGACTGAGGCAAGGAAACACACTATCACCCTTGTTTTCAATGGACTGAGGCAAGGAAACACACTATCACCCTTGTTTTCCATGGACTGATGCAAGGAAACACACTATCACCCTTGTTTTCCATGGACTGAGGCAAGGAAACACACTATCACCCTTGTTTTCCATGGACTGATGCAAGGAAACACACTATCACCCTTGTTTTCCATGTACATACAATATTTTGAAAATCAGTTAATTAAGGCATTTTGTGAGCCTATATATTTATAGGATATTTCCTCATTTCTTTTAATGTATGCTGATGATACTTTACTTTATTCAGAGACAATAGATTGTCTTCAAAATATTATTGACAGTCTTTATACATACCGGACTCTATGGGATATTGATGTCAACACAGATAAAGCTAAAATTGTTTATATAGAAACGATGGAAAAATATCTGCTAAAGAAAACTGGACATACAATAACGATTTAATTGAAGTTGTCGATAGTTTTAACAAACTTGGGTTAACATTAAATTTTAATTGTAAATTTACACAACTACAGAGGCTAATTGCATCTCAAAGTGGAAAACATATGTGTCATATATTTGGA
Organism: Gigantopelta aegis; assembly: GCF_016097555.1. Lineage (NCBI taxonomy): Eukaryota > Metazoa > Mollusca > Gastropoda > Neomphalida > Peltospiridae > Gigantopelta > Gigantopelta aegis. The sequence goes on along the minus strand of NC_054712.1, from coordinate 897,004 downwards.
TTAAGTAATAGTGATGAATTAATGAGTAAAGGAACTACATGTTTTGGATATTTATGTTTCTAGTGTTTTCAGTTATGGTTATGGGGTTTCCACCCCGCTCATGATGTTGAAAACGTTCTGACCATTTCAGCAATCTGCTATTTAAGACACAAGTAACAAATATTTGCAATACAACTAATAATAGTAATGCCCCTATAATTATGTGTATTGTTAGCGTTGCCCATTTTATATAACGGAATTACAATGCCTTCAGACCAGATGGATGGGAAAACATGATATTACACAAACGAAATAGGACAGGACCAACACATCTTTAAACATAATAAAATATTCATTAAGTAAGTTATCTTTTTCTGGAGGTTTTTTGCTTTGGTATAATCAGCATGCCAATAGTACCGAATTTTTTTTAAAAGTGTTCATATACGTTTAACGGATAACTTTATTCAAGCGAGAGACATTGTGCTAGAAAACTAACATAACTGTAATGCATCTAAGCATTTAATAGATATGTTTTGCTGCATTAGAATATCATTGCTAGCTTGTTACTCTTATCACACAATTCCGTGTTTCGTCTCACCAGTTGTTTGCTGAACAAGGTAGATAGTATGTTATTGAAAGGTCGCAACGGAAATGTCAGATATGTAATCAGAATGATATAGAGGATGAATATCACTTTATTTTCAAATGTCCATTGTACATGCAATTACGTTCAATATATATTAAGAAATAGTACTGGCGTAAACCATCTATGTTTAAACTTGTGCAGTTAATATTGGGAACTATGCTAAAACTGCAGTATGCCTACGTTCTCAACATATTTAATTATGTAATATTGGGAACTATGTTAAAACTGCAGCATGCCTACGTTCTCAACATATTTAATTATGTAATATTGGGAACTATGTTAAAACTACAGCATGCCTACGTTCTCAACATATTTAATTATGTAATATTGGGAACTATGTTAAAAATGCATTATGCCTACGTTCTCGACATATTGAATTGTTCATCCTGCTATATGCAGCACAATGCCACATGTGAACTGCTATTGATTTGTATATGAAATGTGTGCCTAGTAGCCGGGAGGCTTAACGCTAATGCACTATATATGTCAATTATAAATAAGAGATGACTGAAATTAGCTTCCTCTTTAACACTTTGTTAGATGCTCAATGTAGCTTTAAGCCAGGGTTTAGTGTTCGATGCTATGTGTACTCTTCAGTGTTTAATATCAAATACTCTTGGAAACGAAAGAGATTGTATTGTGATTCCATAGACTATAGTACAGCTTTTGATAGTGTTTCGCATGATAAGTTATGGTTTAAGATTACAAAGCTTGGATTGAACAGAGAAGTTGTTCGAGTGATTAAATATATATATATATATAGTCAGGTGAAATATTATGTAAGGTCTCGTGGTAACATATCGGAATATTTGTCTAAATGAGGTTTAATTCAAGTTGAAGCATTATCACCACTATTGTTCTCCTCGTTTGTCAATGACTTGGAAATGAAATTATTTATTAATGTCGACCAAATATGAATTGGACATGATCAATCTTTGTATAGTAATGTATGTTGGTGGTATAATAGTTTCGTTTCCTCCGAAAATACTCCTGATTTACAGACCATGTTTAATCATCTATATAAGTACTGTACTGAGTGGAATTTGAATATTAATATTAACAAGACAAAAATAGTTGTATTTAGAAATGGGGACACCTTAAACCGAACGTGGTTTAAATCGTTATTGTTATCAATGTAAAACAAGTTCCTGGCTAAATAGGTAAAATCATCATAACAGATTTAAACCAGCGAGGTTGTGCGTGATAGCTGTTTCTTGAGACATCATTAGGAAGTGTGTGCTCCTCGTTGTCGTTCCTTTGTTTTGTACAACGACACCACCAGTGTACATTGATTTACTGATCATTGGCCATTGAATGGCAAACGTTTGGTAATTTTCACATATAGTCTTACAGAGAAAACAAGCTACATTTATCTATTAGTAACAAGGGGTATTTAATATGCACCATGCCACAGACAGGATAACACATACCACGGCCTTTGATATATCAGTCATGGTGGACTGGCTAAAACAAGAAATAGCCCAATGAGACCACCCACGTGGATCGATCTCAGACCGACGACACGTCAGGCGACAGCTTTACCACTAAGTTACGTCCTGCCTTCTCCACGTTGTTGACGAGCTCGTAGTTAACGAGCTGTGGAATGCAGCTCAGTGAGGTGCGGTACGTCGTAGAATCAATCGACTGAGGTAGACCCGTCATACATGTTTTCTCTTTCAACCAGTGTCATACGACTGCTATATAAAAGGCCGTGGTATATGTTGTCCTGTCTTGCAGAAGGCACGTATAAAAGACACCTTGTTGCAATTCAACAGGAGTAGTTTATGCGGCAACATCGGGTTTCTGTTATCGTTCTCGAATAACCATATGTTAGCCACCAAATAGCTGTATTTTAAACTGTGCTGGGGTGTCGTTATACAAATATTTCTTTCCTTTCCAAATCAAGTGTAAAAATAACCATATGTTAGACACCAAATAGCTGTAGTTTAAACTGTGCTGAGGTGTCGTTATACAAATATTCCTTTCATTTTCGTAGAGCTGCTCTTGCAGGTACTAAACCGTACTTAATATTTCGTACTTAAACTTTCTCGACAACTTTTTAAAAAATGAATCGCACCAAATTTACGATATCTGTGGCAGTGACGACAGCTACGACGGAACAAATTATGATCGCCGATGACATGCCCATCACCAGTGACGTCACTCTGTAGTCGGGAACACTGTAGTGCAAACGTTTGTACCTCGTGACATTTTTCTTGTCGACAGTCAGAAAAGTGTGTAATTTCGACACTGATTGGTCTATCTCGTGGCTTACGCGTGCGCATCTACAGACAGTATGGCTGCCATTGGTCAGTTGCGTGGTACTTGATGTATGTATGTCACACGCTTTCCTATTGGTTGGAACCATCGTCGTATTGCTTGTTGTGGCTGGCGTAGAATTGGCAGTTGCAGCGCCTACAAAACAAAAGGAAAATGTATCTGTCAGTTCCTGATAAAGAGTATAATTAGAATGTACGTTTGTACTGAAGTCTCGGAAAGCAAAGTTAGATATTTATTCATTCCCTCTATGGCTAGACTATATTAAACCCTATATTAAAATATGTTGAATTTTCGTAAACAGAAAACAATAAGACTAAAACAAATGTAAAACTGTCCTTACTATCTAAACATGTCGTAAATTATGACACTAGTTACAATGTTATCAGGCTTAAACTCTTCTTCTGTTTTCAAATTTACATATCCAGACACTTGGTGTGCAGCAAGAGAGAAAAGCCGAGTCATGAGACCTCAGACAAATACTCTAGTACTGACCTACATCCCGCCCCGAGTTGGTACCCATCAGACCTATGACAAATACTCTAGTACTGACCTACATGCCGCCCCGAGGTGGTACCCATCAGACCTCAGACAAATACTCTAGTACTGACCTACATCACGCCCCGAGTTGGTACCCATCAGACCTCAGACAAATACTCTAGCACTGGCCTACATTCCGCCCCGAGGTGGTACCCATCAGACCTCAGACAAATACTCTAGTACTGACCTACATCCCGCCCCGAGGTGGTACCCATCAG
>NC_054712.1:872295-893144 GCF_016097555.1 Gigantopelta aegis | reverse complement strand
GTTTGTGTCTTGCCTGTTTTTAAGAAAGGCGACACAAATGATGCTGATAACTATAGACGAATTACACTAGTCAGCTGTTTAAGAAAACCTTTTACCTTTGTATTAAATGAAACAATTTTGCTCTACGATAAACAATTTAATTGAATCACCGATTCGCAATTTGGCTTTAGGAACGAAATGTCCACTGTCGATCCTATTTTTATATTACAATTTCTGCTAAACAGGGCCCGGTAACACAAAGCACTCGTAACACTTACGCCAGACGTACGCCACACATTATGCATAGTGTACGTCTGACGTAAGCGTTACGAGAGCTTTGTGTTGCTGGGCCCAGAACACTAAAATGTAAGAATCGTCTCTATTGTTGTTTTGTAGATTATAAAAACACCTTTGATTTCGTAAACAGACTACATTTATGGTTGACCGGCCTCGGCGGCGTCATGGTTAGGCCATCGGTCTACAGGCTGATAGGTACTGGGTTCGGATCCCAGTCGAGGCATGGGATTTTAATCCAGATACCGATTCCAAACCCTGAGTGAGTGCTCCGAAAGGCTCAATGGGTAGGTGTAAACCACTTGAACCGACCAGTGATCCATAACTGGTTCAACAAAGGCTATCCTGCCTGTGGGAAGCGCAAATAAAAGATCCCTTGCTGCCTGTCGTAAAAGAGTAACCTATGTGGCGACAGCGGGTTTCCCCTACAAAATAGTGTCAGAATGACCATATGTTTGACGTCCAATAGCCGATGATAAGATGATAAGATGAAAAAAATCAATGTTCTCTAGTGGCGTCGTTAAATAAAACAAACTTTACTTTACTTTACATTTATGGTATAACCTAATTCAACAATGAATAGGAGGTAAAATGTTATCCATTATACAATCCCTATATGACAATGTAAAGTGTTGTGTGAAATATAATAATGAAATATCCAAGTATTTCATATATAAAAAATGGTCTATTCCAAGGGGAAGTTTTATCACCAATTTTATTATCTATGTACGTCAACGACTGCGAAATGCAATTCATGACTGATAATTGTCCGTTTGGTGAAATGCAAATGCTAAATATATTTCTATTAATGTATGCTGAAGACATGGTACTTTTATCAGAAACACCAGGCGGATTACAATCTATGTTAAATTCACTACTAAGTTATAAAAACAATTGGGAACTAACTGTTAATACGAATAAAGTGGATATACAATGATCATCAAATAGAAGTGGTAAACGAATTTAATTATCGTGGATTGTTGCTATGTTATAATGGAAAATGTAATCGTACACAGAAAAGACTATCTGAACAAGGACGTAAAGCCCAGTTGTGGATAACTAATGTATGTAATAAGATTTTTTTAAATGTTGAAACAATGCTATCTGTGTTTGATACGTATGTAAATACTGTTTTGAGTTGTGGAGCAGAAATCTGGGGCTTTTACCCAGCACACGCTGTTGAGAAAATCAACACACAATTCTGCAAGCGATTACTCGGTGTGCATTCAAAAACGTGCAATAACTTTGTATATAGCGAATTGGGACGTTTTCCATTAGTCATTATAAGAAAATTAAGAATATATAAATATTGGATTAAAATTTCCAGCTCAAATAATTGTAATTTAAAAACCACCTACGACGAAATGTGCCAGAACGGTGATAACCGGATAACAGACATTAAACAGGAACTAAATATATCAGGATTAAATTATATTTCGAATCTGAGTAACACCCATATTAATGTATATAACATAATAAAAGAATGGATGTATGACGTATTCAAGCAACAATGCTACAGCACAATAACGGCATCTTCCAAGGGTTTACTATACCAGTATTTAATAAGAGAATACAAATTACAAACACATTTAGCTAAACCAACAGACTTTCGTAACTTAAAAGAAATAAAAAAAAATAGAATCTGTGCACACAAATTAAATATTTAAACTGGTAGGTATATTGACATAGATAGAACTCAAAGAACATGTAAGGTATGTAATTCTGATGAAATAGAAGATGAATTTCACTTCATTCTACAATGCGCTAAATATGAAACTTTAAGACATACGTTAATTAAACAATACTATTTTAAACATCCAAGTGTCTATAAATTAATACAGCTTTTAAAGGGACATTCCTGAGTTTTCTGCCATTTTTAAGATGTTATCGACTAACAGAGACTTTTTAACGATTGTAATATTAGTGACTGTATATTAAACGTGTTTCTGATCGTTCTAATATTTGTATTAGGCTAACTTTCATTTTATTTCCTAAAATATGTTTTTTCGTACGTACAAAATTATTTGAACACAAAATCCAGTTTCAAAATCCAAAATCTTACAAATATTAAGACGACCAGAAACACATTGGATATACAGACACTGATATTCTAAGCAAGAATATATATCTAATATGTAAGTTTAATCGTAGAAATATTTTATTAGTAGGACACATCATACAATGCAGCAAACTCAAGAATGTCCCTTTAACTACTGAAGCTAATAAAGAGATAAATAACCTTGGAAAATGTTTATTACAGGCGAATCGAAGTAGAGATCAGTTCTTACAAACACTATAACTGGGAATGGGGAAAACTTTAACGTGCACATTCAGAGCAAGCTGTTGTAGCGCACGTCTGCCCTGGGCACAAGTACCGGCCTCAGCCGGTTCCTTCGTCCAGGACAGGAACACTATAACTACTTATACATGGTTATTTATATATTATTATAAATACCCACATGCCTCTTTATTATCAATAGTTGTTAACAATACTGTACCTTTATATTAAATTATATTATATTACCATATTGTTATACTATACTACATGTGATTTTAATTATAGCTTAACAATATCTGTGCACATGTTTAAGTCACTCTCCACCATTGCACTGCACTATTGTATACACATGTATATGTTCAATACTGTTTTATGCCATTAAGCTGTAAAGTTTAACGCAGTACAGAACTTAACTTGAACTTGAGCTATTTATCCCAACCGATTTCAATTTAGAATGTATACCCTTTATGCCAAACCCTTTTATCGCATAACACAGCTCTGACCTCATTCCCTCCAACCATTTATTGAAAAACAAAGTGATACTAAAAGTTAGTTAACAGTCGAATCTCCAAGAACAAAACGAGATTACAACTGCTATGATTTTGTACGCTATGGAAATAAATCTGATTGTTAAACCGTTATCCGCGATCAAGACCATATCTCTGCCCAATGCAGAATCCAATAAGTGTTTGGCGAAATAGTGGTTGATTTCATACATCTTGACGACAGCTACTCCCGAAGTATATACATCTACTTTATATGTTCTTTATTGAAGTAACCTTCTTGTATTAAAGATACATTACTGAGTTTGCTGCACTTTTTAAGATGTTATCGACTAACAAAGACTTTTTAACGATTGTAATTAAATATCAAATATATTTTTCTGCATAAAAATATTAATGGCTGTATATTAAATGTGTTTCTGATCGTTCTAATATTTGTACTAGGTCAAGTTTCATTTTATTTCCAATTTTTTTTTTCGTACGTACGAAATTATTTGAAGACAAAATCCAGTTTGGGCTTCTTAAAAATATTAAGACGGCCAGAAACACATTGCATATACAAACACTGATATTCTAAACCAGAAAATATCTTTAATATGTAAGTTTAATCGTAAAAATATTTTATTAGTCGAAAACATCTTACAATGCAGCGAACTCAGGAATGTCCCTTTATCATTCATTTAGAGGTATAGAGGTAACTATTTTACTAGGGATAAATAGTTTTAACACACACGCACACACAAACGATCACACGCGATTGCGCATGTACGTACACACATGCTCGACCGCACACACAAAGCATGGCACTTACTGACTTACTATCAATTTACATATCCAAATAGTTTAAAGATTTGCATTGTTGTGTAATCTCTACGACCGTGTCATTAAGTTTATTCTTACAAAGAAAACTCGATGGGATTTCTCGTCGCGTCGTGCTGTAGTGCGATGAAGTGATTGACGTCAGCAGATGTTCAACCAGCGGAATATTGCACACAAAAAAAGAAAAAAAAAGCGAAACTGAAACTAGTCAATATTAGCATACACTAAGACTGAGGTTAACTGAATGCAAACGATTCTTATTATATGAGGAGAGTGGGTTAGTGAAACCATTCCTATTTATATCAATGTGAGGACAGTGCGTTAGTGAACGATTCGTATTTATATCCATACGAGTACAGTAGGTTAGTGAAAGATTCGTATTTATATCCATATGAGTGTGTTAGAGAAACCATTCGTATTTATATCCATATAAGGGCAGTGGGTTGGTGAAACCATCCGTATTTATATCCATATGACAGTGGATTAGTGAAACCATTCGTATTTATATCCATATGAGGACAGTGGGTTAGTGAAATCATTCGTATTTATATTCACATGACAGTGGGCTAGTGAAACCATTCGTATTTATATTCACATGAGGACAGTGGGCTAATGGGCTAATGGTTTGTCACTGATAGAGAAGATCGGGGTTGGCTGGGCAGTGATGAATGACCCCACTTCAGGCCTAATACTGTTACCTTTTTTCTTCTACATGTGCTTTAATTATTATCATGATGCCCCCACCTTCCCCACCACCATCACTATGACATGTGCATCCCTAAAGAAAAACTGTAGAGCATCGACAAATAACGATTAATTCTAGGTTCAAACTACAAACTGCCAGCACCAAGTTGGCCAACTCGACGGTTGTGTTGTAATTTCCCCAACTCCCGACGATGGGCGCGCTCAGATTAACAAGTAATGCGTTATACGACTAGACTCGAGCATCGAGTTGTAAGAGCGCTCAGACTAGCAAATGGACAGTCGTAGAATTTGTGACAGCAGAAAGTTGGCCAACTTTGTGCTGGCAGTTGGTAGTCTGAATCTAGCATTACACAGACTCGTTTGATATTTTCCATATTGAAAACGCTATAGACTTATTCAATTGTTTAGACCCTAAAGTTTTTTCAAATGTTATGTTTACTTCCTATTCAATCCTTGTGTTTTTTTACATTTCCCCGACAGGTGTTATATACAATTCATCATCTAAAATCCACGAAGTTGACTTATTTCCATTTTACAAAAATCTCTCTATGTTTTGAATGCAGGTTCTTGTAGCAACGTATAGAGGTAATTAAATAGACATATTTAGTACGAAGAAATATTACTTTAAACTCTTCTAGGGCACTGACTTAGAAAACAATTTAAAGTGAAAGAATAGAAAAGAAATAACGAACGAAAGAAAGAAAATAGTTACTTCGTGCATAAGTGCCCATATATGGCAGTATATTCATACAGATACCCACATACATCAATACATATATGGCAGTATATTCATACAGATACCCACAAACATCAATACATATATGCCAGTATATTCATGCAGAAAGAAATGTTTTATTTAACGACGCATTTAACACATTTTATTTACGGTTATATGGCGTCAGAAATATGGTTAAGGACCACACAGATTTTGAGAGGAAACCCGCTGTCGCCACTACATGGGCTACTCTTCCGATTAGCAGCAAGGGATATTTTATTTGCGCTTCCCACAGGCAGGATAGCACAAACCATGGCCTTTGTTGAACCAGTTATGGATCACTGGTCGGTGCAAGTGGTTTACACCTACCCACTGAGCCTTGCGGAGCACTCACTCGGGGTTTGGAGTCGGTATCTGGATTAAAAATCCCATGCCTCGACTGGGATTCAGACCCAGTACCTACCAGCCTGTAGACCGATGGCCTACCACGACGCCACCGAGGCCGGTATATATATTCATGCAGATACCCACATACATCAATACATTTATGGCAGTATATTCTTACAGATACCCATATACATCAAGACATATATGCATACACATATATATATATATTATACACATATTCACACATGTACCAGAAATATACGGTAGAGATTCAATTAAAGTATTATATTTGTGCTAAAATGTAGTGTGAATTAATTCGGTACATAGACTATCAAAATTGGCCTATAATATTTAGAAAACATAAACAATTTGAAGAGATCCAACAAGTAACCAGATTCAAACTGAATAGGTTTAAACAAATTAAAAATCAAAACAAAAAACTAAACAAAAAACAATAACAACAACCAACAAAGAAACAGAAAAAAACATCCGTTTCTGTTAAAACTTAACGCATCTTACGTTTCTGTAGAAACAATTTTACCATTATAACCATCCATTTGCAACAGGTATACGGCAGTTGTTAGACATGTGAATTGTTATATTCGTGTTTCAAAACTGGTTTCTGTTAACACTGGTTTTCGTCGTTTTCAAGCGATTCGTTGTATGATAAATGACATCTAACGGCCGTGCAGTATTCTTTATTGAATTGCCCCTTTTATTAATACACGATCCCCTTCAATTACTGGGAGCTTTTTATTACATACATACATACATACATACATATACATACATATACATACATACATCCTTTTTTTATGGATGCTTCGATAGCTCAGAGCGCATCGTGGTTAGTCTTGCAATTTGCGGGCGATTCGGTGCCACAGGTTCAAGTCCCAGCAACGGCATGGGTACAATTTTTGAGGCCAGAAAGGATTTAATTATCCCCTGCGCCAGTGCGTTAATATCTATGTATGCAATAGTCAACCTCGACATACATACAATATATAGATATTCATACATCAATACATACTAGCCAGTGCCAGGTCTGCCCACTGTTTCATGCACGTAAGCGGGATCAACCGCGTGAATTGTAGGCCCCATGCATATGGTTGAGTTAAAGAAACTTCCTTTTTATGGAAGCTTCGATAGCTCAGAGCGTATCGAGGTTAGTCTTGCAATTTGCGTGGGATTCGGTGCCACAGGTTCGAGTCCCAGCAACGGCATGGGACAATTTTTGAGGGCAGAAAGGATTTAATTATCCCCAGCGCCAGTGCGTTAAAATCTATGTATGTAATAGTCAACCTCGACATATATACAATATATAGATATTCATACATCAATACATACTAGCCAGTGCCAGGTCTGCCCACCGTTTCATGCACGTAAGCGGGATCGACCGCGTAGATTGTAGGCCCCATGCGTATGGTTGAGTTATAGAAACTTCCTTTTTATGGAAGCTTCGATAGCTCAGAGCGCATCGTGGTTAGTCTTGCAATTTGCGGGCGATTCGGTGCCACAGGTTCGAGTCGGTTGGTTTGTAACACATAAAATACTAAACTAGTTTGCCTGTCATACCATTTTTATGAAATTCGTGAACACTCATTTTATGACAGGTATGACAGGCAAGGCCCCCCCCCCCACCCCCAATCAAATATTTTTTTTTCTGAATTAAATTTTTATAAAATCATACATACATAGTGTGTGTAGTCCCCCCCCCCCCCCCCCCCCCCCCCCCACCACCCTCAATATAAAATCTTGGTCTCGTCAGTGAATATCGTCTGGAGTCTGTTTTATTGTTCTTTAGATTCCCTTCACTGTCCGGAACCGGCTCCTGTTGCCAATGCTTACCGTGTCTGGGAAGGAGGAACAGCCGGAAGTTACGTCACATACAACTGTCTGTTCAGCTATGTTCACAGTTCCGGTGATCTGATCAGGGTATGCGACTCTAGAACTGGAAAATATTCAGGAGAGCCGCCGGTTTGTAAAGGTAAGTAGTAAATTTGGTGAATATTCCCACTGATGAAAAAAAAGTTTGTTTTGGTTAACGACACCACTAGAGTTATTTGATTTATTAATCATCGGTTATTGGGTATCAAATATTTTGATAATTTTGACAGTATAGTCTTAGAAGGGACACCCGAAAATTGATACATCAAAAGGCCGTGGTATATGCTGTCCTGTCTCAGGGAAATCGCATCATAGAGAAGAGCTGATACCAATGGACAGGGGAGGTGATGTAGCTCAGTGGTACAGCGCTTGTCTGATACGCGATCGATCCAGGATCGATTCCCGTCGGTAGGCTCAGTGGCTATGTCTCGTTCCAGCCAGTGCTGCACAACTGGTGTAACAAAGGCCGTGGTATGTACTATCCTGTCTGAAGGATGGTGCATATACAATATCCCTTGCTGCTAATCGATAAGAGTAGCGACATGTTGAGTGCGTCATGAAATAAAAGATTTCCGTTCCGTCCTAATGGACAGCGTAGTTGTTGTTTGCTTAACGACACCACTAGAGCTCATTGATTAATTGATCGGCGGTTACTGGATATAAAATATTTGGTAATTGTGGTGCATTGTTTTTATTTCAGTTAGTAACAAGATAAATTTTGTCTGTACTTTTCTACAGACACGATGGCATTTGTCACGGTTTTCGATACATCAGTCGTGTGGCATTAATTTGGACGCGAAAAAAAACCCTCACACAATCCCCTCCCCCAACCCCCTCCCCCCAAAAAAAACAACCCCCCCCAAAAAAACAACCAAAAAAACCCAACACACAACCCCCCCCCCCCAAAAAAAAAATAAAAAAAAATAATAAAACCACAATGGATCCACACAGATTAGATCCTACGACTCAAGCACTTCAAAAAAGCCATTTACAGACTGAGCTATAGTCCGTCCAACAGAGAACACCTTTTTCATACTATGGAATTTATTACAAGTTTATTACTACATGTTTATTGTTACAAGCTTATAAAAAAATAAATAAAATAGGAGGGTGTTTTTTCCTTTCAGTTGAGTGTGGAGAGCCGGCGGAGGTTGTGGGCTCCTCACGTCACTACTCCGGCAGTCGCCAGGGCAACAAAGTGGTGTACGCGTGCTGGGAGGATCATCAAGTGTATCGGTACAAGGCGAGGAGAACCTGTAGGTCGGACGTAGGAGGATGGGCGCCGCCACCCATCGTCTGTTCACGTGAGTTAGCCTTAACACCTAGACACAATGTCCATGTGTCGTCTCCAGTAGTCTGCTCACGTGAGCTAGTCTTAATACAGAGACATATGTGTTTGTGTTGTCTCCAGTAGTCTGCTCACGTGAGTTATCCTTAATACAGAGACATATGTGTTTGTGTTGCCTCCAGTATACTGCTCACATGGGTAAGCCTTAATACAGAGACATATGTGTTTGTGTTATCTCCAGTATACTGCTCACGTGAGTAAGCCTTAATACAGAGACATATGTGTTTGTGTTGCCTCCAGTATACTGCTCACTTGAGTAAGCCTTAATACAGAGACATATGTGTTTGTGTTGTCTCCACTATACTGCTCACGTGAGTTATCCTTAATACAGAGTCATATGTGCTTGTGTTGTCTCCAGTAGTCTGCTCACGTGAATTAGCCTTAATACCAAGATATGTGTTCTTGTGTTTTATTACAAACCTGTGTATGATATTGCTCATGTCATAGCAATTAATCAATATCTAATTAGTGTAATATAGGCACGCGCAGACTGGCGCGTTTTTAAAATTTCAATGACATCGGTATTCGAATGACGTCATGGCATCTCCACGCAGTAAAATAATTTTTTTGAGAATGCTAAAAAACAGTAAGTGCAAAATTGCTGTTAACGTATTTAACTGTTTGTATCAAATAGTGTAATTTAAAAGTATACCATTACGAAATATGGCCATGAATTGAAATTGCGATACAATAAATAGGCTGTTATATTTGACCCTGTTGTGTACGAAGCCAAAACGACGTTGCGGCAAGTGTCTGTCGTCGACCTGCCACTCTCTTTTACGGCCCTATGTAGAAAATGTCAGCGTCAGATTTAGTCAGTCCCATTCACTCGGCTTAATCTTTGCTGGTCCGATCACCATTTCAGTTATTATTAATATTGTGAATTTCAACACCTCACTAACTGACAATCAATATCTAAACTGTACATTGCTGACATCTCGTTGCTGAGTGTGACGTCATTTAACGTGTATCATTACATAATAAAAATATATCTGTATTCGTATTGGTGAAAAAAAAATCACATGACCTTCCGTAAATAACGATATTGCCCTGAGACGGTTCCACCGGTCCATCAGAAGTGATATTGCCCTGACCAATGAAAATAAAGATTAGAAAATTTTTTGTTCAGTTAATGAGTAGGTAACGTAATGCAACGTCAACTGCTAATTATAATGTAATCAAGCACAAACTTGTGACAAAACTCTTTGCTGTCCTTCCAAAAAACAAAAACATCTTTAGTCATACTGAGTTCAATTCCGCAAATACGACAAAAACAAGGTCGCTAATCGTCAAATTGTATAAGGAATATCTCGCAGATTTAGAAACGTACATGGTACATCAAAATGCAGTTGGAATCGGCAATCTCAGGATTTTATGTTACAAATTTAAAAAAATGGATTTGGAGGTAGGCATAATCGGTAAGTGTTCAGTATAAATGTATGTTTAGATTTATCACATTCTGTGTTTTATTTTGCTATTAATATGATTTTGACACTCTTACTGGTTATAATGTCTCGAATCTGATTTTTTTATGTCTTGGTAATACTTCAACGGTCTATTTCCGCATTCCTCTGCGTGTCATTCAACGTCATAGGATTACTTGACGTCACTCAATCCCATCGGTTTTAACACATTGTGGGAAATTATAAGCATTGGCGTATTTCGATTCTGATAAACAAAGCAGGAATGTACGAGTCTTATGGCTGACATTATGTAATAAAACAATTACTGACCACATCTCGGACAATATCATGTTGTATGGACCGAAGAAATTGATATTGACCTCGGCCGTTAGCCTCTTAGGCCAGGAACATTAGCCAAAATATAACAAGCACCCGGAAAGAATTAGCAGAAAGCTTAATTTTTTCAGGAGAGCTCCAGAAAGCCATACCTAGGGCAACAACACAAAGTTCCTGCAAATTCTATCCTGTGGCATTTTTTTTTTTGTATTCAAGATGGCCGCCATCACATCAGCGAAAAATGGAAAAACTGCAAAAGCATCATAACTGCTTGACCACCAACCTTAGTACAATGATTTTAATGTGTAAATTTAAATTTTACGTGTGCTGAATCCAATGAAGCTATATACATTTGTCTTGGAGCTGAGGAAGATGGAGGAAGATTTCATAGTCTTTTCTATCTCGGGCTGTGCTACTGGCATGAAGGTCCACATGCTCGGCAGAGGTGTTACTATGCACACCCGTGAAGGTTTCCAAGGCATCGCAGATCGGAATACAGCGGGACGCAGCATACCCATTTTCTCAGTGTGCTGTCTGTAATTCCTCGACCATGTGCCATACCTCCAGAGGTTTTCAGCAATCGCATCAAATCCTGTTCTATTGTTTGGACATTGAGGTTTCCACTCCATAATTTATCTGTTCTTCGAATGGTAAAATAACCTCTCTTGGTGAAGGCATAATACTGCTCAGCAAACATAATATCCATCAGCCCTTTCATCTGATGAAGGTAGAGACAGACATAGTTTGCATATGCGATTTGACTAGCAGCATGGAACAAGGGGATCATTTCACTGACTACATGAAGATGTAAATCCCAATCCCCAGTGCGCTCTGCTCGGATGTAACGCCTAATGAGGGACACTTGTTTCAAATATTCAACCCAAAGTTTACCCGTTCTACTTTGAGAGGCGGCACCTTCCATCAGACTATACATACTATGTGTGAGCTCTTGGAGAAATTCGTCATTGTCCACAAAGTCAATGGGACATTCACTATCCAACAGACGTTTATGTATAGTCTAGAGATTAGTGATATGTATGCTACTGAGACATCCAGGTGTCTGTTCTAATTTGGACACAATGGATATACTGATGACAAAAGATGAGCGCGAAGTGCACGCACATAATTATGGTCTATGATCACATGGATGACAGTATTTGGAGCATAAACAGTCGCCCACAGATCTTCTAAACCACTACCACCCATATCCAATTGACCCCATTATACGACATGAGTACGTAAAATTCCCCAAGTCTAACAACAATCTTACTCAGCTCTGGAAAAGACAATATCAAAATGGTATATTATGTGGTATTATTTTTATTTCTACAAACCAACAAATCAAAAGTAGCTAATAAAATGACATATACATATAAGAATAAGACAGTTGGTGTCTAGCTTCTTCTTTTATAGTATTAGGAAACAAAGTGTAAATGTCATTTAGCTAATGCTATGCATAGTTTCATATTTGTCCTTATATGGGTTGGCAGCCATTTTATTTATTGAAAATGAAATGGAAAAATACTAGCAAATCTACCAGAAAGTACTCCTGCACTACTAAAAGGGTAAATTATTGTTGCCCAACAAACAAATGATAGTGAAATTAGGAACATATTTAGTCCACTGGTTAAATAATGTTATGAAACAAGAAAAAGAAAATTAATGGGCAAGGTCAAAATTCACTTGCAAGGTCATAATTCACACACAAGCTGAACAAAAACAAACATCTTGTATTTTGCCCTATCTCCATTTATCGAGATTTTGTTTGTAAAACCCCTCTTCAGTGTAATGTATTGTGAATTATGTATTATTATAGCTCTAAAGTAAAGAAGAGCCGATTATTAGCTTTGCTGGTAGTCATCTTGGATTATTTCAGATGGAATTGAAACATATTTGCACCCACTGGATTCAGCACACTCCAAACATGAATTCACACATTAAAATCATTGTTCTGAAGCCTGTGGTTGAGCAGTTATGATGCTTTTGGAGTTTTCCCATTTATTGCTGATGATAATGGTGGCCATCATGACTTTTTTTAAAATGCCGCAGGGTAGAATTTGCTGAACTTTGTGATGATGGCACAAATATGATTTTCAGCTTTATGCTAATTTGTTCCAGGTTGTATGCTAATGCTCCAGGCCTGTCGGTCAATATCAATGTCTTCGGTCCATAAAACATGATATTGCCCTCAATGACGGTCAGTAATTGATAAGTATCCTCCAGTAACCGAGAACCGACCTATTAACGGGAACTGGTTTCTGCACACGCGCATTATAATGTATGATCAATTTGATGAAATAATGTTTTACCTTGTTCACTTTATTGTGAAAACCAACTTACAAATGTTACTATGCATGCCAATTTCTGTTGTGAAGAGATTAAATGTATGTCCTAGTCTAATGTTGACATTCTTCAGGTACTGCCGTAAACCGCGCTATTGTTTTCAAGAGTAACGCGTGTCACATGACGTCACCCAAACTCTTATGAATGAATCTGTGAAGCAGACGAGACTTTGACATTGACAGCGGTCTAAAATTACACGTAATATTACACGCCATTTAATATAGTGCGCACAGTGCAAAATGGCGGTCGTGTATACATTTCCCTATGTATAAACATATTTTGATGTCTACTTTTCTTTTCCTCATTTGTGCACTTTGTGTTTTGGAAGGTTTTCTTAATTCAACAAAAGTATTTTGATGTCAGGGTTCAGTATGCAGATTCCTTAAAAACAAGTCAAATGTAAATAGACCGGTTTATGGGGTAGCCCGGTTCAATGTTTTTCATGATAGGTCTCGACATCTGCTTACTTCTGCGTTGCGGCTTGTTTGCAATTGATTAAGGTCCAAACACGCTGTCCTGGGCACACACCTCAGTTATCTGGGCTTTATGCCCAGGACATTTGGTTAGTTGTTAACTGTTATTGAGAGAGAAGAGGGTGTAGTGGTCGTACCTACCAGCCTTGTGTCCGATGGCTTAACCACGACACCACCGGGGCCGGTATTGTAACATTAAAACACCTCCGTCAATGGGTAACAACCAACATTTTACCAATAACAAAACTCAGGACTGTCCCTTTGACGTCTTCACAATGCCAACACATTGCATGCTAGTGAAGTCATATTATTTATTTATTTTTTGTATTTAAACTAAAGTTTTATAAACACATACGCTGTATAGGGGCGGGACGTAGTCTTATGTGCGGTTGATCTCAGATCGATCCTCGTCAGTGGGCCCATTGGTCTATTCCTCGTTCCAGCCAGCAAGTAGTGCATCAAAAGTCGTAGTAAGTGCTATGCTGTCTACTGGATGGTGTATATAAAGGATTTTTTTCATATAATGGAAAAATGTAGCAGTTTTCCTCTCCAAGACTATATGTCAAAATTAGCATATGTTTGACAGCAAATAGCCGATAATTAAGAAATCATTATGCTCCAGTGATGTCGTTAAACAAAACAAGCTAATTTTAACGTTAACATCATAACAACGCCTATAATAGCATGTGAATGACGTCATTAAAAGTTTGAGTGTAGCCAAATGTTATATAAACACTGGCCCTTATGCTGTATATTTAAGTTTGCACATTGTAGGTCGACTCGACCTGACTTCTATCGTGAAGACGTCTCAGAGCACGTCGCTGATATCACGTGGCGGGGAATCGTACCCAGCAAGCAATGCGCTGGATGGCACCAACTCCTACTCCAGTACGGCGGATGAACACACGCCCACGTGGACGATGACGTTTGGTTCCACGTTTTACGACATCCACCGAGTGAACGTGATCTTAGAGTCGATGAGTAAGTAATACTAGGTTAAGACTACCAACTGTCAGCACAAAGTTGGCCACCGTCCTGCACTCACGACTTCTAGGGGTCGGGACGTAGCCTAGTGGTAAAGCGCACGGTTGATGCGCTGTCCGTTTGGGATCGATCCCTTTCGGTGGGCCCATTGGTTTATTTCTGGTTCCAGCCAGTGCAGCACGACAGGTATATCAAAGGTCGTGGTATGTACTGTCCTGTCTGTGGGAAGTACTTATAAAAGATCCCTTGCAACTAATGGACAATTTTTGCGGGTTTCCACTCAAATACTCTATGTCATAATTACCAAATGTTTGACATCCAATAGCCGACGATTAATAAATCAATGTGTTCTAGTGGTGTCGTTAAAAAACCCGACTTCTGCGACTGTCCAGTTGCTAGTGTGAGAGCTCATACAACTCGATTATCGTTTGTATACAACACCTACAACGAATTTATAGTTGTTAATCTGAGCGCACCAGTCGCAAGTCGGGAGTAGAAATTACAAGGCAACCGTAACCCTAGTATACCACGTCGTTGACATTGTCTCGGTGTCTGGCTACGGTGACCCACGGTGCTTGGAATCGGGGGGGGGGGGGGGGGGGGGATTAACTGTAGTGAGTCCGGCGGCAAACCGTACCCATCCGGGGTGAAGTCACGATCACCACGGTTGTTTTAAGCTGTTTTAAACTTTCGTGGCTCACCGTAGCTCACCGCCGGTGTCACCGTAGTGTAACCTTAGTACCACCGTGCCTCGCCGTAGGACCACCGTAGATCCTTCCTGGGACATCCGTGGTTCACCGTGAGTGTCTACTCTTACGGCGACTTACAGTGACTTACGGCAGCAGTAAGGTGTCCCTACGACGCCATCGTAGTGGAACCGTGGGTAACCGTGACAAACCGTAGCACCACCTTCATGGTCCTTGACGACACCGTAGTGGTCGCAGGCAGCGCTACGGTGCACTGTAGCCTACCGTGGGGAACCATAGTGGGGTATGTAGCAATACCGTGGTCTTCCGTAGTGAAACCGTGGGTTATCGTGGGTTACCGTGGCTCACCGTATCATAACCTTAGCACCACCGTGGCAGACTGTCTTTTTGGACATAATTGGAGCCAGAACTACGGTGAGCTACGGTTCATAGCACCGGGACCTAAAGTGGGATACCGTGACCATCGCCGGGACAGTGTGATTGGGGCTTTATAGCTTAAGGTGTTAACAGCGCGCAAGTAAACACTTGGCTTGAGTTTGGAATTGTATGTAAATATGCTCACCAGTCATACAGCAACAGGCCTCGGTGGTGTCGTGGTTAAGACATCGGACATAAGGCTGGTAGGTACAGGGTTCGCATCCCGGTACCGGCTCCCACCCAGAGCAGGCATTTCTACAAACTGCATTCAAGAAGTCTGCATCACTTGTCTCAACAGGCATTGAGATCATATACTGTGTAGTCGGCAGTAGTCCAACGAATATCACAATAGGCAAGCTTGTGCCCGAGTTCAAATGCGACGATGCAGAGGCTGACACGGCCATGTTCACGGTGTGTAGTGCACTCCGGTCAGCTGGCTACACATAAGCAGTCATTCTTGACACTGAAGACAATGGCAACTACGTACAAGCTGCGTACGTTGCTCAGCATACATCAGGGCTGCTCTGTCTCAAATGGAAACATCAATTGATCACTGCCCGATGACTATACAGTGAGGAAATGGCTGCATCGACCACTATATATATAGATCTAAAATGCAGAAACATGGACCTAACATATATGCTTTTTAAAATATTTTAAAAGATAAAATAGAAATTGAAAAATATATACTTCTCAAAAATTGTCAATTTCAAGAATTTGAGGAATATTGGGCACCTTGGTCCAGATACCTAGAAACAAGACATGGCAATACAATGTTCTAGAGGTATTTCAATACAAATATGTTTTCTCTTTCGAAATTAAAGTATTTAATTCACTCTTTCTTTCCTTCTTCCTTCCTTACCTTCTCTTTTCTCCCTTTACCATTTCCTTCAAATCTTTCCTCTACCTCTATCTTCACTGTTAACCCCACATATTAGTGAACTCCATGTTTTCATGTATTCATGCTTATTAATATTATTATATTGATTCTAATTACACTATATTATATATATAAATAATGTTCCTATGTACTTATAACATGGATGTAAGGTAGTGAAATCAGGGCCCCCAACCCGGACACTGTCATACTTGTGTCTGGGGACAATACATTTTAAAAAAGAAGACAATGACAACTACGTACAAGCTGCGTACGTTGCACAGCATACATCAGGGCTTCTCTGTCTCAAATGGAAACATCAATTGCTCACTGCCCGATGACTATGCAGTGAGGAAATGGCTGCATCGACCATTCAACTGCATGTCCTCACTGGATGTGACCACAACTCTGGTTTCTACGGGGCAAGCAAGAAGCTCATCGTATATCGTCTCCAGAGCTTTAAAGAGGCGCATGACCTGCTAGCAGCATGTGGAAGACAACTTCCAGCCCCACAAGAGGTCATTGATGATTTAGAACGATTTGTCATTCGCTACATCTATTGTGATGAAAACAAATAGCACCCTTGGTGAGGTGAGAGCAGCGAAGTGGAGGGCACAGAAGAAGAAAAGCACCATCCGACTCGCACCTGACTCCGACAGTCTCCGCCCTCACTTGGTTCGTGCAAACTATCTCACATATTTGCAGAAGCAGTTTGACCTTCAAAGTCATCCCTCACCGATAGGCTATGGATGGCATCTGGTAGATGGACTCTGCCTGCCTATTCGTTCCATCCAGCCAGCAATTCCCTCATTCATCACCCTGCCTACAACTCCTCAGGCAGAAGAGGACAGTGACAGTACTGATAGTGGAAGTGACGACAGCATTTCCAACAGCAGTGACTCATGCAGTGACAGTGATGCTTGACGTGTGTATCCAGGACAATTGCATATTAGTTGAGTGTCACATGCTCAGAATGGGAATGTACTACTCTATACTAGGTCTGTCTTCAGGATAGAAGAAAACTGCTATCTTAGATTTTGATCTTTCGATTACCTCCAAGCTAAAACCTAAGTTTTGATTGGGTTGGGCGCACCATAGTCTGAAAAGACCCCTCATTTGTACATGTAGCTCATCTGGGTGCAGAAATATAGCATTTTATGTTTTTCAAGATTGC
The DNA here is from genome assembly GCF_016097555.1 of Gigantopelta aegis. Classification (NCBI taxonomy): domain Eukaryota; kingdom Metazoa; phylum Mollusca; class Gastropoda; order Neomphalida; family Peltospiridae; genus Gigantopelta; species Gigantopelta aegis. Next base: position 875,515 of record NC_054712.1, on the reverse strand, counting down.
AGACGGCGGCCATTTTGAATTTTGGGCTCTGGCCGAGTTAGCCGTCACATTCTGGAGGTACATAGGAGCTCATTGTTTTCTAAAATGGTTCAGGTAGTCAAATCAATCATTAAAAAAGGTAGGAGAAAAATGGTCACGGACTCCAGAGATATGACCCTACTATGAATATTTTATATGAAATTTCCCACAGACAGGACATACTAGTTGTGTGGACAAAACAAAACAAAAAAACAATAAGAAAATGGGTTCACTGACCTTTTATATTTGTCTGTTGATCTCCAGAACACATATAAATTAAACTCTTGACAGTGGAATGGAACAAAGATTAATCATTTTCCTTTCATTGGGTTATTTTTAGTAACAGTATTACATTAGTATTGAGGGCGGGACTTAACCCAGAGCACCACGATTGAAATATCAAATCCGTGGTATGTGCTATTCTGCCTGTGGGAAGGTAAGTATAAAATGTACCTTGCTAGTAATGGAAATATGTAGCGGGTTATATGAAATAAACATTTTACATTGTTGTTGTTGTTACATTATTTCTTTCCATTTTGTTCCAAGGTTCTGACGTAGGTTTAGCCGTGTATGTGATAAGAAAGGCGGGGCCAAAGGGCATCTCTGTATGCAAAGAAGATGGGGTCAGGGCGGGCGGCGTTTTCAACGCCAAGTGCCGTCAGTACGTATTCGGAAATAAAGTTCAAGTGTCTGCGTACTACAACCAAACAGGTCCTCTTAGAATACGTCACGTCGAGGTCTTCGGGCGTAATCGTGGATGTAAGTATATACTAAAACTCGACTCATACTAGACCGAATAGTTAGGTCTCTGTAAAGCCGGGAACACACTTATCACCGTTTCCGCATCCGCACATTTACACCTTTCCGCACAAATCGTTCCGGGGTCGATTTTGTCTGAAGCGGACAATGGATGCGGATAAGGATTCCCACAATGTGACGTCATATCCGGGTGTTTCCTGACCTCAGTGTATAAACCTTCATAGATATAAGCCTAATTATGTGAAACGTGTTTTAGCAAGTGACTACTATATATCATATATGTTTGATTTAGCAAGTGACTATTATATATCATATATGTTTGATTTAGAAAGTGACTACATTATATCATATATGTTTGATTTAGCAAGTGACTACTATATATCATATATGTTTGATTTAGTAAGTGACTACTATATATCATATATGTTTGATTTAGAAAGTGACTACTATATATCATATATGCTTGATTTAGAAAGTGACTACTATATATCATATATGTTTGATTTAGTAAGTGACTACTATATATCATATATGTTTGATTTAGCAAGTGACTACTATATATCATATATGTTTGATTTAGCAAGTGACTACTATATATCATATATGTTTGATTTAGTAAGTGACTACTATATATCATATATGTTTGATTTAGTAAGTGACTACTATATATCATAGATATAGGCCTAATTATGGGAAACGTGTTTTAGCAAGTGACTACTATATATCATATATGTTTGATTTAGTAAGTGACTACTATATATCATAGATATAGGCCTAATTATGTGAAACGTGTTTTAGCAAGTGACTACTATATATCATATATGTTTGATTTAGTAAGTGACTACTATATATCATATATGTTTGATTTAGTAAGTGACTACTATATATCATATGTGTTTGATTTAGTAAGTGACTACTATATATCATAGACATAGGCCTAATTATGTGAAACGTGTTTTAGCAAGTGACTACTATATATCATATATGTTTGATTTAGTAAGTGACTACTATATATCATATATGTTTGATTTAGCAAGTGACTACTATATATCATATATGTTTGATTTAGTAAGTGACTACTATATATCATAGATATAGGCCTAATTATGTGAAACGTGTTTTAGCAAGTGACTACTATATATCATATATGTTTGATTTAGTAAGTGACTACTATATATCATAGATATAGGCCTAATTATGTGAAACGTGTTTTAGCAAGTGACTACTATATATCATATATGTTTCATTTAGCAAGTGACTACTATATATCATAGATATAGGCCTAATTATGTGAAACGTGTTTTAGCAAGTGACTACTATATATCATATATGTTTGATTTAGTAAGTGACTACTATATATCATATATGTTTGATTTAGAAAGTGACTGACTATATATCATATGTGTTTGATTTAGCAAGTGACTATTATATATCATATATGTTTGATTTAGTAAGTGACTACTATATATCATATATGTTTGATTTAGCAAGTGACTACTATATATCATATATGTTTGATTTATTAAGTGACTACTATATATCATATATGTTTGATTGGTTCCAACCAGGCCACGTTCCGCCCCTCTCACACAGAGACAGGGCTTCAACTAGGCCACGTATCGGGCCTCACACAGAGACAAGGTTCCAACTAGGCCACGTACCGGGTCTCTCACACAGAGACAAGGCTCAAACTAGGCCACGTCCCCCCCCCCCCCCCCCATCTCACACAGAGATAGGGCTCCAACTAGGCCACGTCCCGCCCCTCTCACACAGAGACAGGGCTCCAACTAGGCCACGTACCGGGTCTCTCACACAGAGACAGGGCTCCAATTAGGCCACGTCCCGACCCTCTCACACAGAGACAGGGCTCCATCTAGGCCACGTACCGGGCCTCTCACACAGAGACAAGGCTCCAACTAGGCCACGTACCGCCTTCTCACACAGAGACAGGGCTCCAACTAGGCCACGTACCACCCTCTCACACAGAGACAGGGCTCCAACTAGGCCACGTCCCGCCCCTCTCACACAGAGACAAGGCTCCAACTAGGCCACGTACCTGGCCTCTCACACAGAGACAGGGCTCCAACTAGGCCACGTACCGCCCTCTTACACAGAGACAGGGCTCCAACTAGGCCACGTACCGGGCCTCTCACACAAAGACAGTGTTCCAACTAGGCCACGTCCCGCCCCTCTCACACAGAGACAAGGCTCCAACTAGGCCACGTACCTGGCCTCTCACACAGAGACAGGGCTCCAACTAGGTCACGTACCACCCTCTCGCACAGAGACGGGGCTCCAAATAACCCACGTACCGGGTCTCTCACACAGAGACAGGGCTCCAACTAGCCCACGTACCGGGTCTCTCACACAGAGACATGGCTCCAACTAGGCCACGTACCGCCACTCTCACACAGAGACGGGGCTCCAACTAGGCCACGTACCG
>NC_054712.1:848252-872095 GCF_016097555.1 Gigantopelta aegis | reverse complement strand
GAGATATGTTATGTTGAACACACCAACCAGTGAACACACCCAGACATGACATTGGCCGGGTTACGAGATATGTTATGTTGAACACACCAACCAGTGAACACACCCAGACATGACATTGGCCGGGTTACGAGATATGTTATGTTGAACACACCAACCAGTGAACACACCCAGACATGACATTGGCCGGGTTACGAGATACGTTATGTTGAACACACCAACCAGTGAACACACCCAGGCATGACATTGGCCGGGTTACGAGATGTCATATCTTGAACACACCATCCAGTGAACTCACCCAGACATGACATTGACCGGGTTACGAGATGTTGTATCTTGAACACACCAACCAGTGAACTCACCCAGACATGGCATTGACCGGGTTAAGAGATGTAATATCTTGAACACACCAACCAGTGAACACACCCAGACATGACATTGACCGGGTTAAGAGATGTAATATCTTGAACACACCATCCAGTTAACTCACCCAGACATGACATTGCCCGGGTTACAAGATATGGTATGTTGAACACACCAACCAGTGATCTGAACATCACTGACACCTTTATTACTACATGTGTTGCAGTAACCTATGTGACGTCACTGACACCTTTATCGCTACACGTGTTGCAGTAACCCATGCGACGTCACTGACACCTTTATCGCTACACGTGTTGCAGTAACCCATGCGACGTCACTGACACCGTTATCGCTACACGTGTTGCAGTAACCCATGCGACGTCACTGACACCTTTATCGCTACACGTGTTGGAGTAACCCATGCGACATCACTGACACCTTTATCGCTACACGTGTTGGAGTAACATGTGTGACGTCACTGACACCCTTATCACTAACGTGTTGCAGTAACCTATGTGACGTCACTGACGCCCATATCACTATATGTGTTCGAGTAGCCTATGTGATTCACTGCCGCCTTTATCACTAAACGTGTTGGAGTAACCTATGTGACGTCACTGACACCCTTATCACTACACGTGTTGGAATAGCCTATGTGACGTCACTGACACCTTTATCGCTACACGTGTTGCAGTAACCCATGCGACGTCACTGACACCTTTATCGCTACACGTGTAGCAGTAACCCATGCGACGTCACTGACACCTTTATCGCTACACGTGTTGCAGTAACCCATGCAACGTCACTGACACCTTTATCGTTACACGTGTTGCACTAACCCATGCGACGTCACTGACACCTTTATCGCTACACGTGTTGCAGTAACCCATGCGACGTCACTGACACCTTTATCGCTACACGTGTTGCAGTAATCCATGCGACGTCACTGACACCTTTATCGCTACACGTGTTGGAGTAACCCATGCGACGTCACTGACACCTTTATCGCTACACGTGTTGGAGTAACATATGTGACGTCACTGACACCCTTATCACTAACATGTTGCAGTAACCTATGTGACGTCACTGACGCCCATATCACTATATGTGTTGGAGTAACCTATGTGACGTCACTGACACCCTTATCACTACACGTGTTGGAATAGCCTATGTGACGTCACTGACACCCTTATCACTAACTTTTTGGAATAGCCTATGTGACGTCGCTGACACCTTTATCACTACACGTGTTGGAATAGCCTATGTGACGTCGCTAACACCCTTATCACTACACGTGTTGGAATAGCCTATGTGACGTCGCTGACACCTTTATCACTATACGTGTTGGGATAGCCTACATAAGGTCACCGACAACCCTTTCACTACACGTGTTGGAATAGCCTATGTGACGTCGCTGACACCTTTATCACTATACGTGTTGGGATAGCCTACATAAGGTCACCGACAACCCTTTCACTACACGTGTTGGAGTAGCCTATGTGACGTCGCTAACACCCTTAACACTACACGTGTTGGAATAGCCTATGTGACGTCGCTGACACCTTTATCACTATACGTGTTGGAGTAGCCTATGTGACGTCGCTAACACCCTTATCACTACACGTGTTGGAGTAGCCTTTGTGACGTCGCTAACACCTTATCACTACACGTGTTGGAGTAGCCTATGTGACGTCACTAACACCTGTATCACTACACGTGTTGGAGTAGCCTACGTAATGTCACCGACACCCTTATCACTACACTTGTTGGAGTAGCCTATGTGACGTCACTAACACCTGTATCACTACACGTGTTGGAGTAGCATATGTGACGTCATTGACATCTTTATCATTACACGTGTTGGAGTAGCCTACGTAAGGTCACTGACACCTTTATCACTACACGTGTTGGAATAGCCTACGTGACGTCACTAACACCTTTATCGCTACATGTGTTGGAATAGCCTAGGTGACGTCACTAACACCTTTATCACTACACGTGTTGGAATAGCCTGTGTGACGTCACTAACACCTGTATCACTGCACGTGTTGGAATAGCCTATGTGACGTCACTGACATCTTTATCACTACACGTGCTGGAATAGCCTACGTGACGTCACTAACACCTTTATCACTACACGTGTTGGAGTAGCCTATGTGACGTCACTAACACCTGTATCACTATACGTGTTGGAGTAGCCTATGTGATATCACTAACACCTTTATCACTATACGTGTTGGAATATCATGTGTCGTCACTGACACTTTTATGACTATACGTGTTGGAACAGCCTACGTGACGTCACTGACATCTTTATCACTACACGTGTCGGAATAGTCTACGTGACGTCACTGACACCTTTATCACTATACGTGTTGGAACAGTCTACGTGACGTCACTGACACCTTTATCACTACACGTGTTGGAATAGCCTATGCGACGTCACTGGCACCTTTATCACTACACGTGTTGGAATAGCCAATGCGACGTCACTGATACACGTGTTGGAATAGCCTATGTGATGTCACTGATACCTTTATTACTACACGTTTTGGAATAATCTATGTGACGTTAGTTATGTCTGTCTGTCTATCAATTATCATATATGTCTGCCCGTGTTGGAACAGCCTACGTGACGTCACTGACATCTTTATCACTACACGTGTTGGAATAGTCTACGTGACGTCACTGACACCTTTATCACTATACGTGTTGGAACAGTCTACGTGACGTCACTGACACCTTTATCACTACACGTGTTGGAATAACCTACGTGACGTCACTGACACCTTTATCACTATACGTGTTGGAATAGCCTATGCGACGTCACTGGCACCTTTATCACTACACGTGTTGGAATAGCCAATGTGACGTCACTGTTACACGTGTTGGAATAGCCTATGTGATGTCACTGATACCTTTATTACTACACGTTTTGGAATAATCTATGTGACGTTAGTTATGTCTGACTTTCTATCAATTATCATATATGTCTGTCCGTCCATCCATCCATTTATCTATCTATTATGTATATCTGTCTCTATGTTTGTATTATCTTTCAGTCTATCTATCTATCTATCTATCTATCTATCTATCTATCTATCTATCTATCTATTTTATTTGTTCAGTGCCAGTCGATAAGATCGTGGTAAAAGTAAGTAAGTATGCCAATGGAATTCCAGCTATGCTCTGCTACTGGGACGGGGCGAGTTACAGACACTCCATGAATGGCGCCCAGACGAGGGCGTTGCAATGTTATCGGAAACCGACCGGAAGGTACGTCAAACTGTCGGTCGTGTTGAAGAATCCGGACAGTCTGCAGCTCTGTGAAGTGAGGGTCATCAACTTACGCCAGTCTAACGCACGTGAGTCGGAGTTTAGTCATTAAATAATGATGATAATAATAATAATAATGATAATACTGGTAATAATAATGATGATATTGATAATAATGATTGTTTTAATACTGATAATAATAATAATAATAATAATAATAATCATAACAATAATAACAATAATGACGCTACTACTACTACTACTACTACTACTACTACTACTACTACTACTACTACTACTACTACTACTACTACTACTACTACTACTACTGATAATAATGACAATAATAATAATGATAAAAATAAAAATATGATGATAATGATGATGATGATTATGTATCATGGTCAGGATAACACGCTGTCTGGCCTGCTTTACCAGGAAAGTGGACTAGTAGTTAGTGGTTCGTGGTTAGTGGTTAGTGAAGGAGAAGTCCGTGTACTTTCCTTTCACTATCCAGTCGTATAAACTGTGAGTGAGAGCCAGAGATAGGAATACTGACAACCTTCATCATATCGGCCTGTGTCTGTCTGTCTCCTGGCTTGTCTGTGGATATATCTGTCTGTCTGTCTGTATATCTCTGTCTATTTGTCTATCTCTGTCTGTCTATGTGTCTTTCTGTATATCTGTCTGTATGTCTGTATATCTATCTATTTATCTCTGTCTGTCTATATCTGTATGTGTGTCTTTATGTCTCTCTCTCTCTCTGTCTATCTTTCTGTCTCTATTTGTCTGTCGTGATATCTCTGTTTATTTTTTTCTTTCATTCTGACAGCTCTTGAGTGTTTGAAAGTGAAAAAAAGTCGAAGTTACAAAGGTGGTATCAACTTCACTGTGCACGGAGAGCGTTGTGTCAGGTGGGATGACGTGCCGGATCTAACCTACACGTCAATACACTTCCCCGACTACACAGTGCAAGAAGCTGGAAACAAGTGTCGAAATCCAAACGGTGAAAAGAAGAGAGTCTGGTGTTACACGTCGCCAGATAAACGCTGGTCTTTCTGTCCGCTGGTGACGTGTAGTGAGTAGATAAAACCATTCAGTCAGTTGATAAACGCTGGTCTTTCTGTGTGCTAGTGACGTGCAGTGAGTAAATAAAACCATTCAGTCAGTTGATAAACGCTGGTCTTTTTGTGTGCTAATGACGTGTAGTGACTAGATAAAACCATTTAGTTAGCTGATAAACGCTGGTCTTTTTGTCTGTTAGTGACGTGTAGTGAGTAAATAAAACCATTCAGTCAGTTGATAAACGCTGGTCTTTCTGTCCGCTAGTGACGTGTAGTGAGTAGATAAAACCATTCAGTCAGGTGATAAACGCTGGTCTTTCTGTCGCTAGTGACGTGTAGTGAGTAGATAAAACCATTCAGTCAGGTGATAAACGCTGGTCTTTCTGTCGCTAGTGACGTGTAGTGAGTAGATAAAACCATTCAGTCAGGTGATAAACGCTGGTCTTTCTGTCGCTAGTGACGTGTAGTGAGTAGATAAAACCATTCAGTCAGTTGATAAACGCTGGTCTTTCTGTCCGCTAGTGACGTGTAGTGAGTAGATAAAACCATTCAGTCAGTTGATAAACGCTGGTCTGTCTGTCCGCTAGTGACGTGTAGTGAGTGGATAAAACCATTCAGTCAGTTGATAAACGCTGGTCTTTCTGTCCGCTAATGACGTGTAGTGAGTGGATAAAACCATTCAGTCAGGTGATAAACGCTGGTCCTTCTGTCCGCTAGTGACGTGTAGTGAGTGGATAAAACCATTCAGTCAGTTGATAAACGCTGGTCTTTCTGTCCGCTAGTGACGTGTAGTGAGTGGATAAAACCATTCAGTCAGTTGATAAACGCTGGTCTTTCTATCCGCTAGTGACGTGTAGTGAGTAGATAAAACCATTCAGTCAGATGATAAACGCTGGTCTTTCTGTCCGCTAGTGACGTGTAGTGAGTAGATAAAACCATTCAGTCAGTTGATAAACGCTGGTCTTTCTGTCCGCTAGTGACGTGTAGTGAGTAGATAAAACCATTCAGTCAGATGATAAACGCTGGTCTTTCTGTCCGCTAGTGACGTGTAGTGAGTAGATAAAACCATTCAGTCAGTTGATAAACGCTGGTCTTTCTGTCTGTTAATGACGTGTAGTGAGTAGATAAAACCTTTCAGTCAGTTGATAAACGCTGGTCTTTCTGTCGCTATTGACGTGTAGTGAGTAGATAAAACCATTCAGTCAGTTGATAAACGCTGGTCTTTCTGTCTGTTAATGACGTGTAGTGAGTAGATAAAACCATTCAGTCAGTTGATAAACGCTGGTCTTTCTGTCCGCTAGTGACGTGTAGTGAGTAGATAAAACCATTCAGTCAGTTGATAAACGCTGGTCTTTCTGTCGCTATTGACGTGTAGTGAGTAGATAAAACCATTCAGTCAGTTGATAAACGCTGGTCTTTCTGTCCGCTAGTGACGTGTAGTGAGTAGATAAAACCATTCAGTCAGTTGATAAACGCTGGTCTTTCTGTCCGTTAATGACGTGTAGTGAGTAGATAAAACCATTCAGTCAGATGATAAACACTGGTCTGTCTGTCTGCTAGTGACGTGTAGTGAGTAGATAAAACCATTCAGTCAGGCGATAAACGCTTGTCTTTCTGTCCGCTAATCACGTGTAGTCAGTAGAAAAAACCATTGAATTACACACCAGATGATAAAGGTTGGCTAGTGTCATACGATCTTCACTTTAAGGTCATTAGATAAACTGAGAACATTACATGTGTCCTTGTGCACTCTCGTACCGACATTTTCTTTCACTTCTTCTTCTGATATCAAAGATGTTATGGTGATGCTTCGACAGAATAAATTTCGTTTAGAGGGAAATGGTATTTGATTATAACGCCTTGAAATTGCAGTTTGGGACATTGGAGTTGGGCTCTCGTGTTTTTCTAAATATGTATTGCATCTTCAGCGCCCACCCGCATTATTGAAGGACCACATAATCGTGTTCTACTACTCGGTGCACACATCAAACGCACACTACCTCGATCGTTTTGATAGAACGTTGCGAATGGTATTGCTGCCAATTTCTGTAAAGCGACAAAAATAGGCAACCCTTACCCTAACGCTCTTCCGTGGCATTTGTCGCTATTTGTAATAGTAACAAAATTACATTGACAACATGACACACTACCTACAATGTAAATACATGTTCATACAGGGATTGTTTTGTGTTACTTCTGTTTGTTTTAATTCACATAGGACGTATATGTACATTTGGAAAGCTAGGTGACCAGTATGTTGGCAGAATTGCACACACCAAATCAGGACAGCAGTGTCAAACGTGGGGCGAGGATGTCCCTCATAAACACGCCTTCAAATTACACGTGCAGTTTTATAATGGAAAAATCAACCAGGCTTACTGTCGAAACCCTCTATCATCCCAGACCAGACCCTGGTGCTTCACAACCAACACTTCACTGAGATACGAAGCGTGCAACGTGCCACTTTGTCGTAAGTGTATACAAACAGTTTGATTGTGTTTGAACTAAATAGTCCACCAGTCTCACGGTCGTAATCCTCCGTCATCCCAGACCAGACCCTGGTGCTTCACTGAGATACGAGGCGTGCAACGTGCCATCTTGTCGTACGTATATACAAACAGTTTCATTGTATTTTAACTAAATAGTGAAACGGACTCACTGTGGTAACCCTCTATCATCCCAGAACAGACCGTGGTTCTTCACAACCAACACTTCACCGAGATACTAGGCGTGCAACGTGCCATCTTGTCGTAAATGTATAAAACAGTTCCATTGTATTTTAACTAAATAGTCAACCAGGCTTACTGTCGTAATCCTCTGTCATCCCAGACCAGATCCTGGTGCTTCACAACCAACACATATGTGCAAGTCGTGAACTATAACGAACGATGGTAATTAGAGGTATAGTATATAGAAGACAGAACAAGGGAGAAATAATGGGAAGAGGACAATCGTTAGAGAAAAAAGAAAGAGGAAAGAAAGGGATGTGTGTTTACCAATATTTCAGCACATTTTTACTGTACGACTATTTTGGTTTCTAACATTATTTGACGGGGGGTCGAGAGAGAGGAAACCCGCTGTCACCTGGCAGACTATTTCTGGAAGATATGCAAGAACTGAAGTGAGCTAGATACAGCATCTTTCGGAATGATAATAACCCAATTAAATATATATATGTTACAGTCAGTCTGTGAAACCAGTCATTACGCGTAATGCCTAAACAAATCAGTCATTTCGAGAAGTGCCTGTGACCACCAGGTAATACGCGAAATGACTGAAAATTCCAGGCATTTCACGAAATCAGTTTGATTTGTGCCCCCAGCGTTTACTTACTGATGCTGATGTAAACCGTACAAAGTCAGTGACCTTACACCAAGCTGTTAATCACGAATCCAACTGTGGTGGACAGGGATATGTTAGGTGTAACTGTGCTGGTCCTAAGAGATGCGAGTCCAGTCGATGCAAAATGTTTCAAAACCAAAATTCAATGTTCCAGCCGTTGTCATGGTAGTCTTGTGTGCAAAAACAAGTGACCTTTCTATACCAATATGTTACTTTCATGATTTGACACCGACTACTTGGTAACATTCAACTTCATCTTCATGTACAACTTCTGAAATGATTTGATTCGAGTTTAAATAAAGCGTTACACATATAGGACTTGAGTGGTGTGGTATTATAGATAGCACTTTAGTCATTTTGCGTAATGGCTGGCCATGATTTTCAGTCATTTCGCGAAATGCCTGGAATTTTCAGTCATTTCGCGTATTGCCTGGTGGTCACAGGCACTTCTCGAAATGTTTAGGCATTACGCGTAATGACTGGTTTCATAGATTGACTGTAACATATATATACTGAACAGCAAAAGAAACGCGAGGTTCAAATTTATAAGGAACTAGTGTGCAAATGTGGAGTTAGAATTTGTAAGTATTATATTAACTGTTAATTCTCAAAACCCGACACTGACTCTTAACGGTAAACAAATTTATTGTTTTAATTCACAATCAACTGAATTTCAACATAGTTAATTTAAAATTATTAATTTAAAAAAGCACAAAGTCAATATCGTGTATGTCAACCGTTGTTTTCAATCACTTTGGCACATCGGCGTGGCATGGATCGAAACAGGTTCCTTATGAAGGCTCTAGGAATGGTGTTGTAGGCATGTAACACAGCAGTGGTCAATTCTTGTAATGTGGCTGGGATCACGTGACGTCCATGGATCCTACGTCCAATTTCATCCCACAGGTGTTCTATGGGATTTTAAATCGGGACTTAAAGCTGGCCAGTCCATTGTAATGATGTTGTTCTGAGCTAGGAAGTCCCGTGTCAAACGTGCACTGTGTGGTCTGGCGTTGTCTTGTTAGAAAACTATTCCACGTCGGCCAGCCATAAATGACACAATTACAGGCTGGAGCACTTCGTCAATGTAGCGGCGAGCTGTCAATCCCCTACCACGACCAACACCATTGTTCTGCAAGATTACAGATGTAACTCGATGTCCCCAACGTATTGCACCCCATAGCATCAATGACGCACCTCCCCAACGATCACGTTCAAGGACGCATGCATCTCTGAAGCGTTCTCCGTGACGTCTTCATATACGAACTCGACCATCAGCCCTATGGATGCAAAATCTTCATTCGTCTGAAAAAACTACTTGTTCCCATTGCCGATTTCTCCAATTCTGATGAGCCTGCGCCCAGTTAAGTCGAGCCAATCGGTAACGTCTTGTTAGACTGGGACCAACGTAAGGACGTCTGTTGTGTAGTCTTGTCTGTCTCAAACGGCGACGAACGGTATCACTGCTGATTGGTCTGTTTTGTATGCCAATGGTCTGCTGAGCTGTCGACGATGCTGTCAAGAAACGATTTTGTAGGTGTGACGTCACAATGTATCTGTCCTGTCTAGCTGACGTCACCCTCGGTCTTCCGCTCCGTGGTAGATCAGCAACCGTGTTGGTAAGTTGGTGTCGATGGATAAGTCTATGTATTGTAGACTGGTGTACGCCAACATGTCTGGCAACTCTTGGGACAGTCCATCCGGCTTCTAAACAACCTATTGCTAGGTTTCTGTCAGCTATGCTAAGTCGTGGCATTGTGAAAGCACAATTAAATACGCTCCGACAAAACGCTATGGATTTGTTTCGTCTTTTATACCTAATGGGCTGTTGAAAACACCAACTTCTTGAGTTCTTACCTTTGCACGGACCTCTCGAGGAACGTGTGAGAAGTGCGTTGGTTCGTTATTAAAAGTAATCAAAAACACATTAACATGTTGCATGTTATTCATTTTAAAGTAGCAACCTATTAAAATAATGTTGCTTTTTCTGTAATTAATAATATTTCTTTAAATTTTGATACAAGCAATTGTTTGAATAGGTTTCGAAATTCTCGCGTTTCTTTTGCTGTTCAGTATATATATATATATATATATATATATATATATATATATATATATATATATATATATATATATATATATATATATATATATATATATCGTCGCGTGAGAGCTAAAAGGTCGCAAGTGGCAGATACGACCTAAAACGTCTGTTTGCATATTTGGAATCGCCATCCCCGATTACATATTGTCACAAAAAATCGTAGCTGTGTCCCTAATAGCATCGCTTATACTGAAGGATTTAAATGGTCGTAAGTGAATCACGGATACCAATTTGCACGAAAATAGACGTAACTGACACGTACGACTTTCCTCCGATTTCCTTGCTGTCCATTATGTGAACACGACTGGTCGTATGTGGTAGATACACCAATTTTAAATACAGTTCGTTATATAACTATGTCTGACATAGGTCGTATGTGCCAAATACGATCCATATGCATTCATTGTTATCAGTTTGTGATAGAAATTACAAATGCGAAGTACAATAGAGCGTACATTATGTCAATATTTTTATGTGCTTGAATCCTAAAAATAATATAACTTTTGTCGTTGTGAGAGCCCGGTCTAATATGGGGAAAAAATTGATACTGCATGCAACGAACCATTTGGCAACAGACAAGAATCGTGTCTGTATATATAAATAGGAATTGCAGTAACATTAATGTTGGTATGGTTTGCAATTTTATGTGCACCATAATTATAATAATAAACATGTTTTGGTGAATTGTCTTGAAAAACAAATATCTATTTTGAAGTTTTTTTTAATCGAAGCAAAGTTTCCAACATAATTTGTATCCGTAGAAACAATTTGAATTCATAATAATGTTGTATGTGGCATATACGACCAAAGTGCAAGCATAATTACACTGATTTTGGATGTATTTAATTGTATGTTACGGTGATCAAGTTCCGTCTGTCAGCTGCCTTTGAAGATCTATAGGATTGCCCTAATGTAGGCATTATGGATTAACAATATTGCACATACAAACGCAATTGTAAGTTATCCAGGACAAAGTCCAGTAACAGAAGATAGTGTAATCAGACGTAAAGTGTAAAGGCGAATAAAGTGAATGTGGCCTCAACATAAACGACAGCAAGATCTATGAATTTTTATTAACTTTATAATTAACGAATATTTGCAACAGAATGTTGAACACGAACATGACACAACACAGCACGCACAACAGAACATGAACATGACATATCACACAACAGGACCTGAATATGACATAGCTCACACAACAGGCCCTGAACATGGCATAGCTCACACAACAGGACATGAGCATGGCATAGCTCACATAACAGGACCTGAACATGACATAACTCACACAACAGGATATGAACATGACATAGCTCACATAACAGGACCTGAACATGATATATAGCATACACAACAGAACTTGGCACATCAATGACAACAAGACCTGAACATAACAGCAAAAAGCTAAACATGAGAAAATAATCACCATAGAAAATGAACGAGACATAGCACTGGCGAAAGTTTATTTGTTTGTTTTGTTTAATGACATCACTAGAGCACATTGATTAATTAATCATCGGCTATTAGATGTCAAACATTTGGTAATTGTGACTCGTAGTCATCAGAGGAAACCCACTACATTTTTCCTAATGCAGCATGGTATCTTTTATATGCACTTCCCCACAGACAGGACAGCGCATACCACGGCCCTTATCCAGTCACTTGCGACAGAACCTGAGCATGACATAGCGCTCACAAGAAAACCTGCATATGACGTGGCACACACAAAAGAACCTGAACGTGGCATAGTACACACAACAGAACCTGAAGAACATGACAGAACACACATATAACATACCATGATCATGACGTAGCACACACAAGAGAACTTGAACATGACATATCACTCACAACAGACCCAGAAAATAATTTAGCACATGCAACAGAAACCGGAGGATTGATCACTTAACACTCAATAAAACACTGCACATAACATAATCTGGATATATCACTGAACACACATCATACATAACCTGGAGAGATCTCTGAACACAGTAGAACCTGGAGAGACCACTGGACACACAACATAACCTGGAGGGATCACTGAACACACAACAGAACTTGGAGAGATCACCTGACACACAACGGTATCTGGATAGATCACTGAACACACAATATAACCTGGAGAGACCACTGGACACATAACAGAACCCGGAGAGATCACCAAATATACCACTAAACCAGGAGTGTGCACTGAACTCAAAACAGAACCCGGAGAGTACACCCAACACACAACATAACCAGGAAAGATTACTGGACACAAAACAGAACCTGGAGAGATCACTGAACACACAACAGAACCTGGAGAGATCACTGGACACACAACAGAACCTGGAGAGATCACTGAACACACAATAGAACTTGGAGAGATCACTGGACACACAACGGAACCTGGAGAGATCACCGAACACGCAATATAACCTGGAGAGCTCACTGGACACACAACAGAACCCGGAGAGATCAACAAATACACAACAAAACCAGGAATGTGCACTGAACACACAACAGAACCCCGAGAGTACACCCAACGCACAGCAGAAGCTGTAGGGGTTACTGTTCACTCAATATAACATGGATAGGATCCTGCATACTCAACAGGTGGACATGGTATAGTGTTCACTACTTCTGGATTTTATATTCAGTACACACCCTCATTGGAAATGTAAACCCTATATCCTCTGAATGAGCTTCACTTGAACCCGGTGTATCCCAAGCCAATAGGCTGCTAAACATAGTTTCTTCATTAAGGATACCAGCTTCAGTTTGCTTAACTATTCCGGTTTGTCTGTTGCACTAACTGATAAACCAGGTATTCTTGAAACTAGTGAAGTACACCCTGAGGTAGCAGAACCAGGAACTATCTGCAAAAGGACTCCCATGGCTTAAAGAACACGGAAAGAACACTGCACACAAAATGACATCAGCTTTTCTGATGACTCACCAGGAACGAACACTTGCCTAGAAAAAGAGGGTTTGTATGGACAAGTTGTCTGATTCTGATGCACCACCATCAAACAACCAACATGGAGCACTACCATCACAGTGTTTCTGCCAGATAGAAATTCTTGGGTATGGCTCTATGGAATTGAATGCAACCACAGTCAACAGGGGTATGGTGGGTCCTCCCTTAGAAAGAAAATGGTTTAAGTTTAGGATTAGGATTAAGAAAATCATACAGTAATGATAAGAGTAATTAATTTTGTCAAAAAGTTCAATTCTGCAAAAATATTTGGGTATGGCACCATACCTTTTTACCCTCTGGCAAAAACCCTGCACCAGACTTAGACAAAATCAGGGGTGGGTCAAAGAAAATAAAGATTTCACGAGACAGAGTAGTTTGATTTTATTTATCGTATTATTATTAACAAAAGTAAAATAACTTTTTTTTCACGTAATATTTTGTTTAAGCGGTGATTTTATTAATACGTACTTCTACTTGTATTCCTTTTTGAATGTTTGCTTCTAAATATGTTCTATTTACAAGCTTTCTCTTTTTAAAAATAAATATGTGATTTGCAAACTGAAATGTTTTACAAGTGATAGTTCTTTCAGAATAAATATTCAAATTTACTTGATATACTGTCGGTCGTAAGTGACGCATTGAATCCAATCATGAGTCAATAATTGTCGTAACTACAACTATTTAAGCAAATAACTAAAACACCTAATATGCTATAAATACCGCAAATGTACAAAGAAATCGTAAATATGTTCAGCTTTCATTGTCATTAAAAGAAATTCGACATCTTAACAACTGGTCAAGAAAAACAGTTTTCCTTCATTATCTCTGCTTTTTAAAAATGAATTTTTATGCACTTACGTCCTTCTGGCTCTCACGCGACGATATATATATATATATATATATATATATATATATATATATATATATAAATATTATGTAAAACTATATGCCGGTATATATAACTAAACTATATATATATATATAACTATAACTATATATATAACTATATATATGTATATATATATATATATATATATAACTATATATATATATATATATATATATATATACTCTTCAAAAAAAGAAACGCAAAAGGGTACAAATGGGTTATAACTCCGATTTTATGTTTCCTACCGGTTCATGCTTTGTGAATATAAGGTCATTGCATGTCCCAAACACATTCCCACGGTTACATTCGATAAAACGCAGCTACTGTACAATAAAGTTCCAAAAGGTGAATATTCGCAAAAACGCAGCCACGTGCAAACCATGTCACCACTGCACGTGCGTTGTCTGCACGTGCAACATGAACACCGACAGTATAAAAGTGCAGGGTGTTCGCTTGCCTGGCCTCTGTATCTGGCCGACAGTTGACAATCCAGGACATGCCACGTCTCAGTGAACTGCAGAGAAACAATGCCATCGGCCGACTAGACGCAGGCGAATCCAGAACGGCCGTTGCCAGGGCATTCCATGTGTCCCCAAGCACCATCTCCAGACTGTGGGACCGTTACCAGCAACATGGATCAACACGTGACCTCCCTAGATCCGGTCGACCACGGGTCACTACCCCCGGGCAGGACCGCTACATCCGGGTACGCCACCTTCGGGAACGATTGACTACTGCCACCTCCACAGCCGCAGCAATACCAGGTTTGCGCAGGATATCCGACCAGACCGTACGGAACCGCCTACGTGAGGTAGGAATTCGTGCCAGACGTCCAGTTCGAGGTGTCATCTTAACACCACAACACCGTCAACTCCGACTGCAGTGGTGCCAGATTCATCGACAATGGCCTCAACTGCGATGGAGACAGGTGTGGTTCAGTGACGAGTCCCGATTTCTGCTCCGACGTCATGATGGAAGATGTCGCGTGTATAGGCGTCGTGGTGAACGTTATGCGGCAAACTGCGTGCAGGAAGTGGACAGATTCGGCGGGGGTAGTGTCATGGTGTGGGCAGCCATCTCACACACTGGCAGAACTGACCTGGTCCACGTGCAGGGCAACCTGAATGCACAGGGCTACATTGACCAGATCCTCCGGCCACACATCGTTCCAGTTATGGCCAACGCCAACGCAGTGTTCCAACATGACAACGCCAGGCCTCACACAGCACGTCTCACAACGGCTTTCCTACAGAACAACAACATTAATGTCCTTCCTTGGCCATCGACATCACCGGATTTGAACCCAATTGAGCATCTATGGGACGAGTTGGACCGACGCCTCCGACAGCGACAAGCACAGCCCCAGACCCTGCCCGAGCTGGCAGCAGCCTTGCAGGCCGAGTGGGCCACCATCCCCCGGGACGTCATCCGTTCTCTGGTTGCTTCAATGGGCAGGCGGTGCCAGGCAGTTGTCAACACACGCGGAGGCCACACCCGGTATTGACTCCAGATGACCTTGACCTTGGTGGTGTGTCCTATCACTTACTCACAATGGACTAGAGTGAATTGTGAACAATCCTGCAACATTTGGTAATTATCGGACTCACCATTCAATAATTAAATCAATTCTCCATATGTTACGACAATGTGGTTTTGCGTTTCTTCTTTTGAAGAGTATATATATATATATAGTTATATATAGTTATATATAGTTATATATATATATATATATATATACTTAACTCCAAAAGAAACGCGAAAATTTTAAAATATTAAAAAACCCACATTTGAATAAACTATGTACAAATCGATTAAGTTGACCAATAGCCATCTTGTCAGCGTATCCAATTCCACATAACGCATGAAAAAAAACGAGTACAGTGTGACGTCACGCACGTGCTGAAATTGACGACCAAAATCGATCTGGAATGCAAAACAGGTGGATCATGAAAGATGCGAATTGCACGTGAAACACTACCAGGCCTGGGTATAAAAGAAACGCCAGACAGCAATGTTCAACTCATTTTACGAGTAGCGATACAACGATGCCACGACTTAACGCTGATTCCAGACATAGAGCTTTGGGGAATTTGGAGGCCGGAATGGATGCCAGGCAGGTTGCACGTGCTTTCGGTGTCCATGTCTCGACAATCTACCGTCTCATAGACCGATTTCTACAGAACAACAACGTCGTCGACCGTCCACGTAGCGGCCGTCCCAGAGTACGTCACAGCGCCAGGACCGTTACATCGTCCGAACTCACATGCGTGATCGGTTCGTACCAGCCACCACAACAGCCCGGCAGACAGTGGGAACCCACAACCGCCCCGTTTCCTACACCACGGTACGACGTCGTCTGATCGCCATCCATCTGAACTGTCGTCGACCGTACATTGGACAACGTCTCACACAGCGACACCGCCTTGCACGACACAACTGGGCTGTTCTGCATCGACAGTGGCGGAACCGACAGTGGCAGAACATCGTCTTCTCCGACGAAAGCCGCTACTGCTTAGATAGGGCCGACGGTCGTATGAGGGTGTGGAGGCGTCGAGGTGAGCGCTTCACAGATGCGTGTGTTATGGAGAGGGACCGTTGGGGAGGGCCTTCCGTCATGCTGTGGGGTGCCATATCCTGGGGACGTCGTGTACAACCTGTCATCTTCGACAACAACGGCCGAGGACGCGGCAGGGGCGTCACAGCACAGCGCTACATCGACGAAGTGCTCACGCCTGTGGTGGTGCCTTTTTTCGCGGGTCACCGTCAGATGGTTTACCAGCACGACAACGCCAGGCCACACACGGCACGGGCCACCCAGGCATTCCTGGCACAGCACAACATCATCACAATGGACTGGCCAGCTTTAAGCCCGGATCTGAACCCCATCGAGCACTTGTGGGACGAGGTTCAGCGCATGATGAACCAACGCCCTGCTCCCGTGGTGACACAGCAGCAGCTCCGCCAGGCCGTCGTGGACACCTACAACAACGTGCCCAGGGCCTTCATCAGGAACCTCTTCCTCTCCATGGGTAGGAGGTGTGCGGCGGTCATGGCCAGCAATGGCGGACACACCCGCTATTAGTGGACATGTTTGAGTGGCATGTGACGCCATTGAAGAAGCGCCATGGCCTTGACATTTCAAATGACAATGCGACCTCGATTTTTAACATGTCAATAACATGAAATCTCATCTTTACGAATTGTTTAAGTTTTTCATAGAAACGATTATTTTAAGAACTTTGGGACGTATTTCAATGAGTGCACTCAAACCTCCAATCTACGTATTCGCGTTTCTTTTGGAGTTAAGTATAGTTATATATATATATATAACTTCAAGGAAAACGAGTTGAGCATCACTATCGAAGCCAACAAAAAAGTAATCAACTTTTTAGACGTAACACTTGATTTGAACTCGGGACAATACAGGCCATACATGAAACCTAATAACACCTTGCAGTATGTAAACACTGATTCCACCCACCCACCCACCGTTCTGAAAAACATCCCGGAGGGTATCAATAAACGCCTATCGGAAATATCTTCGAATGAGATCGAATTCAATAAGGCCGCCCCCGTATACCAGAAAGCGTTGGATGAAAGCGGACACAGTTATAAGCTACACTACGTACAAGACCAACCTAGAGCAGTGAAGAGGAACCGAAAGCGAAACATTATATGGTACAATCCACCCTATGACCGAAATGTGAAGACCAATGTTGGCAAAGAGTTCCTAAAAATTATCGACAAGTGCTTCCCCCCATCCAATAAGATGCATAAGATCTTTAGCAGAAATACAGTCAAGCTGTCATATAGCTGCATGCCTAATGTGGCGCGAATTATTGACAGCGACAACAAAAGGAAACTGGGAAACCACAGAAAGACCGAAACAGAAAAAAAGTGCAGCTGCCCTAAAAACACAGTGTGCCCACTTGGGGGCGAATGCCTCGCTAAGAGCATTGTGTACCAAGCCATAGTGACCTGTGGGGATAAAATAGAGACCTATGTAGGGTTAACGGCGACCGATTTCAAGGCGAGGTATTCTAACCACAAGGCTTCTTTTAATCACAGCACGAAGCGCAACGACACAGAACTCAGTAAACATATCTGGCACTTGAAAGAGAACAACCTTGAGTACGTAATCAGTTGGAAAATTCTATGCCGTGCCCCACATTATTCGAACGCGTCGAAGCGTTGCGGCCTTTGTATTTGCGAGAAGTACTTTATTATTTGCAATCCCTCAACGGCGTCCTTGAATAAGCGAAACGAACTGGTCAGCAAATGTAGACACAAAGACAAATACCTCTTGAGTAATTTAACATGATTAGAAGAGACACGTTGCCGTAATTAATGTTCTATACAAATCACTCTGGTCTATGCACTGAAGAGTGCAGGTTCGCACAAACATCGCGACCTGTACGAAACAGTATTGTATGTAAATAAACCATGGAAGTCAATGTATAATATATCCAAGTTATTATTATATGTGTAACCGCTCTACTGTAACAGTATAGAGCACTCTAGTGGCACACCGATAACAAGCTTCATTTGAATTTATATATATATATATATATATATATATATATATATATATATATATATATATATATATATATATATATATATATATATATGTATATATATATATATAACTATAACTATAACTATAACTATATACATATATCAAAAAAAGAAACTTCCGATTTGTACATATAGTATTTGTTGTGTTAAAGAATTCATTGTGTAATGAAATTATATAGGTAGTATTAGCCGTGAGCTGTATTATCAGAATTCATGAATTTTATCGATTATTTTTGCACTGTTAATCGTCGACAACGTGAAATTCAATTTGCACGTGCATGGATGGTTCGACATGTCCCGTGTAGTATTCGGTCAATTTGTTTTACTTGTCTTACTGACAGTGTTATCAAGTGAAGGAAAACGCTTTTTTACATTGTAGCATTTTTAGTATGCCAAGAATACCCAATAATTTACGCGAACGGGCGATTGGCATGCTTGGTGCTGGCATGTCGACAGAAGATGTTGCAAGGCATGTTGGGAGTTCTAGTTGAGCAATACGAAATCTTCGCGTAAGATTTCGAACGAAAGGAAGCACCAACGACTTGCCACGTCGTGGACGTCCGCGTGTTACAACGTGTGGTCAAGACCGCTATATCATGAACACGCATTTGCGCAATCGATTCCAAACTGCCACTGCTACTGCTGCTAACACACCTGGGCTTCCTAATAACCGAATCAGTGGGCAAACTGTTCGTAATCGTCTGCGGGAGAACGGTTTACATGCACGACGTCCTTACGTCGGATGCGTTTTAACGCAACGTCATCGTCTAAATCATCTTAATTGGGCACGTGTACACAATCGTTGGATACGGCGACGCTGGAATACCGTTCTTTTTTCGGATGAATCCAGATTTTCTTTACAACGTGGTGATGGCAGGGTGCGCGTCTACCGTAGGAGAAATGAACGCTATGCTGACTGTTGTGTTCTTGAACGAGATCGTTTCGGGGCTAGGGGTTCTGTCATGGTCTGGGCAGCCATTGCCCATGGTTATCATTCACCACTAGTCGTCATTGATGGCAATTTAAATGCTCAACGTTACCGCGATGACATTATCGCTCATCACGTCATTCCTCTATTCCATAACAACGCCAACATCTCGATTTTTCAGCATGATAATGCCACCTCTCATACAGCTAGAGACACTGTAAATTTTCTTAGCACAAATAACATTGATTTCATTGATGACTAGCCCGCTAAAAGTCCTGATCTCAAACCTATCGAGCATGGCTGGGATAGTCTGGACAGACGATTGAGGCGTCGTCCCAACCCACCCGCTAACGTCAACGAACTTCGTCAAGCGCTCATTCAGGAATGGAACAATATTCCACGAGCAGAAATCAACACTTTAGTCAATTCTATTCTATATATATATATATATATATATATATATATATATATATATAAGAATTGACCGCAATTATTTTTTGGTTCATGCAAGTATGAACCGAAAAAACGATGTGCACATTATATGATCCCGCGTAGCCTCTGGCGAGCATAATACATTAATTTTATTCCTAATATATGATATTGACGATACCGAAATACACGAGGGTAATAATCTCTTTATCATATAAGCTCAAGCTTAATACAACGTGGTTTTGTAAACTGTACACGCAACTTTAATTCCAGTTCGCCATTACTAGATATTCAAATGACGTAAGAATATGTGGCGCGGTGTATTGTTGAATGGAAATGACGTCAAACTCGAATGTCGTCATTTTAGATGTCCTTACATCAAAATAAAGTTATGCCTAACGTTTTTTTGTTTTCTGAACGCTGGACAGCTTTCAGTGTCAAATTGCCATTGAAAAGTTTTTATTTGATGACTATGAATACATACGTCAATCATGGAGTGTCACCCAAGTACGTTTGCTTAAATGTCAATAAACCTAATGCCGAGACCTCGACTAATTTTCATCTAATTTGTAAAGTTATCAAATTCTTAAAGTATGTGATCTGAAAAATATCACATACTTTGATTGCACTTAAAATGTAAGATATATAGAGGTTATTACCAGAGTGTTTTAATATATGATATTGACGATACCGTAAAACACTCTAGTAATGACCTCTATTTATCCTATAACTTACCCATGATATCCATGTGATAAACCCATGTGATAATTTACTTTATTAACCCGGTTAATAATGGTATGCAAACCTGCAAGGTCTCTAGGTAATTTGTTGCTGTGGATGGGTCATTTGCTTACAAGCCAACAAAACCCGTGTACCTGAGCGTAACGTTTTCAAAGATTTGTTTAAAATGCGTGACGTTAAACTAATCTGTGCTAATCGTGATGACGTCATATTATCGATGGCGGCGACTTTAGTACTGTGATTTACTAAAAAAAAGTAATTAGAATGTTATTTTAGAAGTGTTATAGGATAAATAGAATTCGCTACTCGTGTTTTTTAATATGTAAAATATCAACCTCGTCTAGTTAATCGGTATTTGTCTCGGCAAATATTTCCCATATTAAAAAATACTCGTGACGAATCCTCTCTCTCTCTCTCTCTCTCTCTCTCTCTCTCTCTCTCTCTCTCTCTCTCTCTCTCTCTCTCTCTCTCTCTCTCTCTCTCTCTCTATATATATATATATATATATATATATATATATATATATATATATATATATATATATATTGAAAGATGTTGTGTCTAGCTCACTTCAGTTCTTGCATTGTTATATCATTAAACTGGTATATAATAAAAATATTTTACTCACGTTAACCGAACATAATTATAATATATATTAACGTTTTGCATGATGTCTTTTCATTACTTTATTTTAGCTACCCAGTTTGGTATGATTAATAACACGAGAAGCTTTGAGCATTTCCAAAACCAAGAACAGTGTTTTTACTGGGAAACCGATACATCAGTTAAAGAGATGGACTTGGTTAACCCGACCAGTGCTTGTCGATCCAACTCTACGGTGATGATCCTCTGTAGCGAAATGACGGGCAGCACATACAACTGGACATATGTCTTGCTCAACTGTGGTAAGATCAATTCTTGTAATATACAGATCAACAAAATAAACGTGAATATTTTAATGTTTTATTTATTTATTTATTTATTACCCACATGGTCTACAATAAACGATTACATCAATCTCGTATTTACCCCCACGCAATCTTTGTGGGAGAGGTTATAACAGTACGTTGAAAACTGTAACAGCACACTTCTGACGTCACTGTAGTTGCTATAGCAGCTACATGTTTGTGACAGTTTTGGTTTCTGAAATTGACATCATTCAACGTCACTGTAATTGGCATCGCAGAAGAATGTCAATACCATCGCCTGTGAAGCGATTACAATTACGTTAAAGGTTTGCTTTCAATCATAGTTTGTGGATAACAAATAAATTATAACATTCGCAGGATTGCCATACGAAATTTATGTTTTGTATATTCTCACTCGAGGAATAAAATAATTCGCAAATTCGTTTCATAAATTCCGTACAGCATTCTCGCTCACACAAAAATATATAGAGAATAATACACGAATGGCCGTTAGACATGATTTATCTCACAATGAGTTGGTTTACAATTTATCTGACGAGCGAAAACGAGTTTAATATATTTTTAAACAATGAGTTGTAAGATAAATGGTATCTAACGGATGTAACAAATGTATTATTCTATTTCTTACATATCCTCAAAAACCAGGTTTAAGGCAAATGTTAACATTTGTTTCGACTAAAAGTTATTTACATCCCTTGCATTTACGCGTCACAGACACATGATTGTTAGGTTACCTATACGTCACAGTGTAATCGATTTCGAACGTGCTGGTTTTTTTCATTGGATGTATAGCATTGGTGACCTGGTCATCACATAGGATCAGCCAGTCGTATGTCTTGAAATTGTTAACACGCGTACATGTGTAAACAAGTATGCGTTATCAAAAATAACGAATGATGTTGTCACCAATGGGTGTGTAAGAAATGTATATTTGAGGGTCATAGGTCTGATGGGTACCACCTCGGGGCGGAATGTAGGCCAGTGCTAGAGTATTTGTCTGAGGTCTGATGGGTACCACCTCGGGGCGGGATGTAGGTCAGTGCTAGAGTATTTGTCATAGGTCTGATGGGTACCACCTCGGGGCGGGATGTAGGTCAGTGCTAGAGTATTTGTCATAGGTCTGATGGGTACCACCTCGGGGCGGAATGTAGGCCAGTGCTAGAGTATTTGTCTGAGGTCTGATGGGTACCACCTCGGGGCGGGATGTAGAGTATTTGTCATCTGATGGGTACCACCTCGGGGCGGGATGTAGGTCAGTGCTAGAGTATTTGTCTAGGTCTGATGGGTACCACCTCGGGGCGGGATGTAGGTCAGTGCTAGAGTATTTGTCATAGGTCTGATGGGTACCACCTCGGGGCGGGATGTAGGTCAGTGCTAGAGTATTTGTCTGAGGTCTGATGGGTACCACCTCGGGGCGGGATGTAGGTCAGTGCTAGAGTATTTGTCTGAGGTCTGATGGGTACCACCTCGGGGCGGGATGTAGGTCAGTGCTAGAGTATTTGTCTGAGGTCTGATGGGTACCACCTCGGGGCGGGATGTAGGTCAGTGCTAGAGTATTTGTCTGAGGTCTGATGGGTACCACCTCGGGGCGGGATGTAGGTCAGTGCTAGAGTATTTGTCTGAGGTCTGATGGGTACCACCTCGGGGCGGGATGTAGGTCAGTGCTAGAGTATTTGTCTGAGGTCTGATGGGTACCACCTCGGGGCGGGATGTAGGTGCAGTATTTGTCTAGGTCTGAGGGTATTGTAGTGCTAGAGTATTTGTCTGATGATGGTACCACCTCGGGGCGGGATGTAGGTCAGTGCTAGAGTATTTGTCTGAGGTCTGATGGGTACCACCTCGGGGCGGGATGTAGGTCAGTGCTAGAGTATTTGTCTGAGGTCTGATGGGTACCACCTCGGGGCGGGATGTAGGTCAGTGCTAGAGTATTTGTCTGAGGTCTGATGGGTACCACCTCGGGGCGGGATGTAGGTCAGTGCTAGAGTATTTGTCATAGGTCTGATGGGTACCACCTCGGGGCGGGATGTAGGTCAGTGCTAGAGTATTTGTCTAGGTCTGATGGGTACCACCTCGGGGCGGGATGTAGGTCAGTGCTAGAGTATTTGTCTGAGGTCTGATGGGTACCACCTCGGGGCGGGATGTAGGTCAGTGCTAGAGTATTTGTCTGAGGTCTGATGGGTACCACCTCGGGGCGGGATGTAGGTCAGTGCTAGAGTATTTGTCTGAGGTCTGATGGGTACC